>NW_025408179.1:0-41107 GCF_905475395.1 Chrysoperla carnea
AAGTTAAGAGTAACAAGTATCGATAGGAGATTATCGAATTTATAACTAATAAAACATTTCGCCTTAATCAAAGAAAATAAAGATTTTGCTATACCATTTTTTATACTTTCAATAAATAATTTATTATTAAATTTTTATTATTTCATTTATTTTTTAAAATTATTAAAAATATTTTTCTAATAATTATAAGCGTACATAAACAAGTAGTAAATGTAAAATGAAAATAATAAAGGTAATGTAATGCATTTGCATTACACTGATTTACGATATATATTTCCGCGATATCCTTTATTATATTTAAAATTAATAATATTGATATACTAATAATAGATATATTCAAGCTATTAATATATAAAATTTTATATTAAATATGATATTAATAATTGTTTATTTAATTTTTTTGTATATATAAAAATAATTTACTCTTATTTAAAAAATTTGATGGCTCTCTTAAAAAGAGAGCCGTTTTTATATGTTGATGTATTTTTATGTTATCAATTAAATAATATTTTCGATTTATTTATTTTGAACTTGTATATTTTGTAACAGCTTTAGTACCTTCACTAACAGCGTGCTTTGCCAATTCACCAGGTAATAATAATCGAACTGCGGTTTGAATTTCCCGACTTGTGATTGTTGAACGTTTATTATAATGTGCTAAAC
Organism: Chrysoperla carnea; assembly: GCF_905475395.1. Lineage (NCBI taxonomy): Eukaryota > Metazoa > Arthropoda > Insecta > Neuroptera > Chrysopidae > Chrysoperla > Chrysoperla carnea. The sequence goes on from NW_025408179.1 coordinate 664, forward strand.
GTGATGCTTCAGCAGCAATACGTTCAAAAAATATCATTAACAAAACTGTTCATGATACTCATAGCTTTACTAGAGATACCAGTATCAGGATGCACTTGTTTTAATACTTTGTAAATGTAAATTGCATATGATTCCTTGCGCTTCCTCTTCTTTTTCTTATCACTCTTTGATATATTTTTTTGAGCTTTGCCAGCTTTTTTTGCTGCTTTTCCACTTGTTTTTGGTGGCATTGTTACAAACAATTAATATACACAGATAGTTACAGAACACCAGTCAGTATATGTATGAGCGTGTCGTGTATACAACTAGCGTATTATATACGCGAAGATGGATATAACAATAAAAATGAATACTACTCTCTGATTGGCTGAAAATAATACTATAAGGTGATTGGTTTATTTTTAAAGTTTTATATTTTATAAATATTATAAATTAAAATACCCAAATAACATTTTAAACATTTATGTTACAATCCCCGTAACGTACACATCTGTGTGATTATATTTACAAAAAAAAATATTAATTAAATAAATTTATTCGCTATGTCTGGACGAGGTAAAGGTGGTAAAGTAAAGGGAAAGGCAAAGTCAAGATCAAGCCGAGCAGGATTACAATTTCCTGTTGGAAGAATTCACAGATTATTACGAAAAGGAAATTATGCTGAACGAGTAGTGCTGGTGCCCCAGTATATTTGGCTGCTGTTATGGAATATTTGGCTGCAGAAGTTCTCGAGTTAGCTGGTAATGCTGCCCGTGATAACAAAAAAACACGTATCATTCCACGTCATTTACAATTGGCAATTCGTAATGATGAAGAATTAAATAAATTATTATCTGGTGTAACAATTGCTCAAGGTGGTGTATTACCAAACATTCAAGCAGTGTTATTACCAAAGAAAACTGAAAAGAAAGCATAAATTAAAAACATTGCATTAATTTTTATAATAATAATACATCGATCATAGGCCTTTTAATAAAAGGCCACAAATTATTTAAAATAAGAGTAAAAATTATTTTTATAAATAATATATTATAATATTTTTTTAAAGAATCAATTTAAATAATTATAAATTAATGATTCTTTTTTTTTTTTTTCTTTTTTATATGTTATTATGGAAATAATTCATCATATTATGATGACATTTAGGTAACATATTATAAGAATATTCATAAAATATTATCAAAATAATATTGTATTATGATGATATTTAGACAAAATATTATAAGAATATACACAAAATATTATCAAAATAATATCATTAGATAACAAAACTGTTCATGATACTCATACCTTTACTAGAGATAAAAGTATCAGGATGCACTTGTATTAATACATATTATCACAACATCACAAAATATTTTTTAAAAGGAAAAATTTTTTAAAAATTATTATAAAATTTGATTGAATTAAATTTCAATTTATTTTTTTAATAATTAAAGAAAAAAAAAAGCATATAAACTTTCTATTGAAAATGTTATTTTCAACTAGATGGCCAAGTGAACTTTGTTACACAAACAATATATGACGTATTCGTTATTTAAATAATCAGTATCCTTTGATATTATATCAATACGTTACTCTCTTCTTTTGATACATATTAATAAAATTTCAATTTATAAGATTTTATGTCAATTATATAAATAATATTATAAATTTTCTAAATACATAAGTTAAGTAACAAAAAATTTGAATAACAAGATAAATTTATATATTATGTTTTAATACTCGATACTATAATATATCGCATCCGTTACCAATTATTCGGTATCCTTTGATTTATACACAGAATGAACCAAAAATATGTATCAAATTTATTTTATTTATTTATATATTTAATATTATTATTATTATTTTATATTACAAAGTTTCTTAACGAAGCTTACAATGATTTCTCATATCGTACTTAACAAAATTATTTAGATCATATAAAATTTAAATTGTTAAAAAATTTTTATATTTATTATTATTATTTATTTTTTATTAAAATTACATAACATAAAATTAATAATATTTTAATAATTATATAAATTAATTCTTATTTAAAATAATCTTATATTAATCTCAACAAATACTCTAATAATATATTTTGTCATAAATTTTTTTTATATTTAAAATAAATATTATAATATATAAATACTTATATCAGTATAAAATTTCTTTATATAATTATGAAAAAAATTAATTTAATAGTTAATTATTGATATTAATGCATAAATAAAAGTATTTTCTAATGAAATATATTTTGTCAATGTTCGATTAACACATTTCATAATAATACGTTTTCATTATTGACAAAAAAAGTTTTTCTAAAAATGAAATCTTATACTATAATATATATATTTATATATTAAATTTTTTAATTATTTATATACTAATAATTTATAATAAATCGATATTAAATAAAAAATAAAAATATATACTTTTTAAGTTTACCTTAAAAATATTATTGTTTTGTATGATTGAAATAATTAATATTAAACTATGTTTATTAATAATTGTTAATAAAAAAATTAAATATATTTTAATTTATAAAATAAATATTATTATTAAATTTATAATTTATTATTTTATATATTATAGAAATTGAAAAAATAAATCATGTTTACTACGACAGTAAATTAGAAATACTATTTAATTTTTATGTGTTTTCTACATGGTACTTTGACTTACATAGGGACTTATATTATTGTGAATAATGATATAATTGAAAACCTTTATTTTTTATTTGATAGAATTATTATATTTTATCATTTAAATATTTATAATAAATACATTATTTTTATAAAGTAAAAAATATGGCCGAAGAAAATTCTACAGCTGTTGCAGCAACTGCGGTTACTGCTGCTTCTACAACACCAACAAAAAAAGCAACAGCTTCTGGTGCTAAACGTACAAAACAACATTCAAAACCAACACATCCACGTACATCAGAAATGGTTGTTAACGCAATTAAAAATTTAAAAGAACGTGGTGGTTCATCATTACAAGCAATTAAAAAATATTTAGCTGCAAATTATAAAGTGGATTCTGATAAAATTTCACCATTTATTAAAAAATATTTAAAAGCTGCTGTAACTGAGGGAGCCTTGGTACAAACTAAAGGTAAAGGTGCATCTGGTTCATTCAAATTGGCTGCTTCCGCTTCATCTAATTCTTCAGCTAAATCAAAAGTATCCAAAAAAGAAAGTGGAGCAAAAGGTTCAGCAAAGAGTGCTAAAAGTAAACGGGCACCAAAAGAAAAGAAAGCCACAACTACATCATTGGCAGCCAAAAAGCCTAAAGCAAAAAAAGCGACTCCATCATCATCAACTGCTGCTAAAAAAGTTACTGCAAAATCATCAGCGGCATCAAAAAAAGCACCAGTTAAAGCAAAACCAGCAAAAAGTACAAAATCCGCTGCCAAAAGTAGCCCTGCTCGTAAACCGAAAGCACCAAAAGCTAAGAAAGCTTCTGTTGCCAAATCATCTCCTACAAAAATTAAAAAAGCAGCACCAAAAAAGAAATGATCTGTTACTTTAATAATATATTGAAATATTTCATTATTTTTGCTAAAAAATGAAAATAACATAGGCCTTAATACAGGCCACAAATTAATATTTGATAAGAGTAAATTATTTTTTGTATAAATATTTTATAAAATAATAGTTTAGAAACATTTGCCACAGTCAGTACCACGGATGGGTGGCCACTTGAGAATACTGTGTGCGGTTGCATTTTTATTTAAAATATATGGTATAATAAATAAGTATATATTTAAATTGATTACTTCATTGAAAATTTTAATAATATACTTTAATATTAATGATATTTATGAAAAATATATATTTGTAAAAATTTTCATTTATTACTGGCAACAGCCATACCACGTTGAAAACACCGGTTCTCGTCCGATCACCGAAGTTAAGCAACATTGGGCACAGTCAGTACTTGGATGGGTGACCGCTTGGGAACACTGTGTGCGGTTGCCTTTTTATATTAAAAATATAAATTATTTTTCTTCTTTTCTTTTTTTTTACACACCATATATAAATATATGTTATTTAGAAATGTAAACCTTTTATATTATTCATCAACAAATAAATATTATTTTTTGTATAAAATTTTATTGCATTTATAACTCATATCATGGTTACTTTAAAGCGAGAAGTTTTTTTAATATTTCAAATGAATATAAAATAATATAAATTTTATGAAATTTATTTATTTTTAGAAATAGCAATCGCTTATAATTATAACAAAATTTTAATAATGTTTAATTTTATTTCAATAATTTATATTTATATATATATATATATATATATATATATATATATATATATATATATATTTTTTAATAAAAATAATATACTCTTATTTAATAATATATGTTGGTCCTATATATAGGACCGAAAATATTTCTTATTTGTTTTTTTTTTTTTAAATTGTCATTTAAAACGCTTATGCACGTTCTCCACGAATACGTCTTGCCAATTGTATATCCTTAGGCATAATTGTAACACGCTTTGCATGAATTGCGCATAAATTGGTATCTTCAAATAAACCTACTAAATAGGCTTCACTAGCTTCTTGTAATGCCATAACAGCTGAACTTTGAAAACGTAAATCGGTTTTAAAATCTTGTGCAATTTCACGTACTAAACGTTGGAATGGTAATTTACGAATTAACAATTCAGTACTTTTTTGATAACGACGAATTTCTCGTAAAGCTACTGTACCAGGACGATATCTGTGTGGTTTTTTTACTCCACCAGTTGCTGGTGCACTTTTACGTGCAGCTTTCGTTGCTAATTGTTTTCTTGGTGCTTTACCACCAGTTGATTTACGTGCAGTTTGCTTGGTTCTAGCCATTTTCAAATAATAATGTTTTTACAAAAAAACACACAATTTTAAAAATTATATTCGACAATTTGATACTACAAAGTCAAATGTTTAAATGCGAAATAAATGTGTTGTATTTATATTTATATGAAATTTCAAAATTTTTGTTGTCATATCCTATTGGATAGCTATCAGAGTATGGACTAATCAAATTGTATAGGCGTGGCTTAAAAAATCTTTAATGCTTTATATAAAAAGGCACAATTGTACCGGCGCTCACATACATTACAATACTTGTGAGGTTAACACACGTGTTATCCGTTCGTTAAAATATTGTAAATAATTTTTTATTAAAATGACTGGCAGAGGAAAAGGTGGAAAGGGTCTTGGAAAAGGGGGTGCAAAACGTCATAGAAAAGTTTTGCGTGATAATATCCAAGGTATTACAAAACCTGCAATTCGTCGTTTAGCACGACGAGGTGGAGTAAAACGTATCTCTGGTTTAATTTATGAAGAAACACGTGGTGTACTTAAAGTATTCCTTGAAAATGTTATTCGGGATGCTGTTACATATACTGAACACGCAAAACGTAAAACAGTTACAGCTATGGATGTTGTATATGCATTAAAACGACAAGGTCGTACTTTGTATGGTTTTGGAGGTTAAGAAAATATAATAATTTACTTAAAATATTTAGTAAATTTATTAAAGAATATTTAATACATCCGATAAATTTAAACAGGCTTTCCTTTTTGGGAAGCCACTAATTTTATTTATATAAGAGTAAATAAATTTGTTAATAAATATAACATATTATATAATTTGTTTACAACAAATTATTTTGTTTATAACATACATTACCAAATATTTTTATTTTTTTTTTTTATTGTAATATATCTGCAATAATAAATTATAATTTGTATATTATCTATTTTATTTTACAATAACTTATTGAATTTTTGAAAAAATTTTATTATAAATTAATATACTATTATATTTTTTATATATATAAGTTAAGAGTAACAAGTATCGATAGGAGATTATCGAATTTATAACTAATAAAACATTTCGCCTTAATCAAAGAAAATAAAGATTTTGCTATACCATTTTTTATACTTTCAATAAATAATTTATTATTAAATTTTTATTATTTCATTTATTTTTTAAAATTATTAAAAATATTTTTCTAATAATTATAAGCGTACATAAACAAGTAGTAAATGTAAAATGAAAATAATAAAGGTAATGTAATGCAAATGCATTACATTGATTTACGATATATATTCCGCGATATCCTTTATTATATTTAAAATTAATAATATTGATATACTAATAATAGATATATTCAAGCTATTAATATATAAAATTTTATATTAAATATGATATTAATAATTGTTTATTTTATTTTTTTGTATATATAAAAATAATTTACTCTTATTTAAAAAATTTGATGGCTCTCTTAAAAAGAGAGCCGTTTTTATATGTTGATGTATTTTTATGTTATCAATTAAATAATATTTTCGATTTATTTATTTTGAACTTGTATATTTTGTAACAGCTTTAGTACCTTCACTAACAGCGTGCTTTGCCAATTCACCAGGTAATAATAATCGAACTGCGGTTTGAATTTCCCGACTTGTGATTGTTGAACGTTTATTATAATGTGCTAAACGTGATGCTTCAGCAGCAATACGTTCAAAAATATCATTAACAAAACTGTTCATGATACTCATAGCTTTACTAGAGATACCAGTATCAGGATGCACTTGTTTTAATACTTTGTAAATGTAAATTGCATATGATTCCTTGCGCTTCCTCTTCTTTTTCTTATCACTCTTTGATATATTTTTTTGAGCTTTGCCAGCTTTTTTTGCTGCTTTTCCACTTGTTTTTGGTGGCATTGTTACAAACAATTAATATACACAGATAGTTACAGAACACCAGTCAGTATATGTATGAGCGTGTCGTGTATACAACTAGCGTATTATATACGCGAAGATGGATATAACAATAAAAATGAATACTACTCTCTGATTGGCTGAAAATAATACTATAAGGTGATTGGTTTATTTTTAAAGTTTTATATTTTATAAATATTATAAATTAAAATACCCAAATAACATTTTAAACATTTATGTTACAATCCCCGTAACGTACACATCTGTGTGATTATATTTACAAAAAAAAATATTAATTAAATAAATTTATTCGCTATGTCTGGACGAGGTAAAGGTGGTAAAGTAAAGGGAAAGGCAAAGTCAAGATCAAGCCGAGCAGGATTACAATTTCCTGTTGGAAGAATTCACAGATTATTACGAAAAGGAAATTATGCTGAACGAGTAGGTGCTGGTGCCCCAGTATATTTGGCTGCTGTTATGGAATATTTGGCTGCAGAAGTTCTCGAGTTAGCTGGTAATGCTGCCCGTGATAACAAAAAAACACGTATCATTCCACGTCATTTACAATTGGCAATTCGTAATGATGAAGAATTAAATAAATTATTATCTGGTGTAACAATTGCTCAAGGTGGTGTATTACCAAACATTCAAGCAGTGTTATTACCAAAGAAAACTGAAAAGAAAGCATAAATTAAAAACATTGCATTAATTTTTATAATAATAATACATCGATCATAGGCCTTTTAATAAAAGGCCACAAATTTATTTAAAATAAGAGTAAAAATTATTTTTATAAATAATATATTATAATATTTTTTTAAAGAATCAATTTAAATAATTATAAATTAATGATTTTTTTTTTTTTTTTTCTTTTTTATATGTTATTATGGAAATAATTCATCATATTATGATGACATTTAGGTAACATATTATAAGAATATTCATAAAATATTATCAAAATAATATTGTATTATGATGATATTTAGACAAAATATTATAAGAATATACACAAAATATTATCAAAATAATATCATTAGATAACAAAACTGTTCATGATACTCATACCTTTACTAGAGATAAAAGTATCAGGATGCACTTGTATTAATACATATTATCACAACATCACAAAATATTTTTTAAAAGGAAAAATTTTTTAAAAATTATTATAAAATTTGATTGAATTAAATTTCAATTTATTTTTTTAATAATTAAAGAAAAAAAAAAGCATATAAACTTTCTATTGAAAATGTTATTTTCAACTAGATGGCCAAGTGAACTTTGTTACACAAACAATATATGACGTATTCGTTATTTAAATAATCAGTATCCTTTGATATTATATCAATACGTTACTCTCTTCTTTTGATACATATTAATAAAATTTCAATTTATAAGATTTTATGTCAATTATATAAATAATATTATAAATTTTCTAAATACATAAGTTAAGTAACAAAAAATTTGAATAACAAGATAAATTTATATATTATGTTTTAATACTCGATACTATAATATATCGCATCCGTTACCAATTATTCGGTATCCTTTGATTTATACACAGAATGAACCAAAAATATGTATCAAATTTATTTTATTTATTTATATATTTAATATTATTATTATTATTTTATATTACAAAGTTTCTTAACGAAGCTTACAATGATTTCTCATATCGTACTTAACAAAATTATTTAGATCATATAAAATTTAAATTGTTAAAAAATTTTTATATTTATTATTATTATTTATTTTTATTAAAATTACATAACATAAAATTAATAATATTTTAATAATTATATAAATTAATTCTTATTTAAAATAATCTTATATTAATCTCAACAAATACTCTAATAATATATTTTGTCATAAATTTTTTTATATTTAAAATAAATATTATAATATATAAATACTTATATCAGTATAAAATTTCTTTATATAATTATGAAAAAATTAATTTAATAGTTAATTATTGATATTAATGCATAAATAAAAGTATTTTCTAATGAAATATATTTTGTCAATGTTCGATTAACACATTTCATAATAATACGTTTTCATTATTGACAAAAAAAGTTTTTCTAAAAATGAAATCTTATACTATAATATATATATTTATATATTAAATTTTTTAATTATTTATATACTAATAATTTATAATAAATCGATATTAAATAAAAAATAAAAATATATACTTTTTAAGTTTACCTTAAAAATATTATTGTTTTGTATGATTGAAATAATTAATATTAAACTATGTTTATTAATAATTGTTAATAAAAAAATTAAATATATTTTAATTTATAAAATAAATATTATTATTAAATTTATAATTTATTATTTTATATATTATAGAAATTGAAAAAATAAATCATGTTTACTACGACAGTAAATTAGAAATACTATTTAATTTTTATGTGTTTTCTACATGGTACTTTGACTTACATAGGGACTTATATTATTGTGAATAATGATATAATTGAAAACCTTTATTTTTTATTTGATAGAATTATTATATTTTATCATTTAAATATTTATAATAAATACATTATTTTTATAAAGTAAAAAATATGGCCGAAGAAAATTCTACAGCTGTTGCAGCAACTGCGGTTACTGCTGCTTCTACAACACCAACAAAAAAAGCAACAGCTTCTGGTGCTAAACGTACAAAACAACATTCAAAACCAACACATCCACGTACATCAGAAATGGTTGTTAACGCAATTAAAAATTTAAAAGAACGTGGTGGTTCATCATTACAAGCAATTAAAAAATATTTAGCTGCAAATTATAAAGTGGATTCTGATAAAATTTCACCATTTATTAAAAAATATTTAAAAGCTGCTGTAACTGAGGGAGCCTTGGTACAAACTAAAGGTAAAGGTGCATCTGGTTCATTCAAATTGGCTGCTTCCGCTTCATCTAATTCTTCAGCTAAATCAAAAGTATCCAAAAAAGAAAGTGGAGCAAAAGGTTCAGCAAAGAGTGCTAAAAGTAAACGGGCACCAAAAGAAAAGAAAGCCACAACTACATCATTGGCAGCCAAAAAGCCTAAAGCAAAAAAAGCGACTCCATCATCATCAACTGCTGCTAAAAAAGTTACTGCAAAATCATCAGCGGCATCAAAAAAAGCACCAGTTAAAGCAAAACCAGCAAAAAGTACAAAATCCGCTGCCAAAAGTAGCCCTGCTCGTAAACCGAAAGCACCAAAAGCTAAGAAAGCTTCTGTTGCCAAATCATCTCCTACAAAAATTAAAAAAGCAGCACCAAAAAAGAAATGATCTGTTACTTTAATAATATATTGAAATATTTCATTATTTTTGCTAAAAAATGAAAATAACATAGGCCTTAATACAGGCCACAAATTAATATTTGATAAGAGTAAATTATTTTTTGTATAAATATTTTATAAAATAATAGTTTAGAAACATTTGCCACAGTCAGTACCACGGATGGGTGGCCACTTGAGAATACTGTGTGCGGTTGCATTTTTATTTAAAATATATGGTATAATAAATAAGTATATATTTAAATTGATTACTTCATTGAAAATTTTAATAATATACTTTAATATTAATGATATTTATGAAAAATATATATTTGTAAAAATTTTCATTTATTACTGGCAACAGCCATACCACGTTGAAAACACCGGTTCTCGTCCGATCACCGAAGTTAAGCAACATTGGGCACAGTCAGTACTTGGATGGGTGACCGCTTGGGAACACTGTGTGCGGTTGCCTTTTTATATTAAAAATATAAATTATTTTTCTTCTTTTCTTTTTTTTTACACACCATATATAAATATATGTTATTTAGAAATGTAAACCTTTTATATTATTCGTCAACAAATAAATATTATTTTTTGTATAAAATTTTATTGCATTTATAACTCATATCATGGTTACTTTAAAGCGAGAAGTTTTTTTAATATTTCAAATGAATATAAAATAATATAAATTTTATGAAATTTATTTATTTTTAGAAATAGCAATCGCTTATAATTATAACAAAATTTTAATAATGTTTAATTTTATTTCAATAATTTATATTTATATATATATATATATATATATATATATATATATATATATATATATATATTTTTTAATAAAAATAATATACTCTTATTTAATAATATATGTTGGTCCTATATATAGGACCGAAAATATTTCTTATTTGTTTTTTTTTTTTTAAATTGTCATTTAAAACGCTTATGCACGTTCTCCACGAATACGTCTTGCCAATTGTATATCCTTAGGCATAATTGTAACACGCTTTGCATGAATTGCGCATAAATTGGTATCTTCAAATAAACCTACTAAATAGGCTTCACTAGCTTCTTGTAATGCCATAACAGCTGAACTTTGAAAACGTAAATCGGTTTTAAAATCTTGTGCAATTTCACGTACTAAACGTTGGAATGGTAATTTACGAATTAACAATTCAGTACTTTTTTGATAACGACGAATTTCTCGTAAAGCTACTGTACCAGGACGATATCTGTGTGGTTTTTTTACTCCACCAGTTGCTGGTGCACTTTTACGTGCAGCTTTCGTTGCTAATTGTTTTCTTGGTGCTTTACCACCAGTTGATTTACGTGCAGTTTGCTTGGTTCTAGCCATTTTCAAATAATAACGTTTTTACAAAAAAACACACAATTTTAAAAATTATATTCGACAATTTGATACTACAAAGTCAAATGTTTAAATGCGAAATAAATGTGTTGTATTTATATTTATATGAAATTTCAAAATTTTTGTTGTCATATCCTATTGGATAGCTATCAGAGTATGGACTAATCAAATTGTATAGGCGTGGCTTAAAAAATCTTTAATGCTTTATATAAAAAGGCACAATTGTACCGGCGCTCACATACATTACAATACTTGTGAGGTTAACACACGTGTTATCCGTTCGTTAAAATATTGTAAATAATTTTTTATTAAAATGACTGGCAGAGGAAAAGGTGGAAAGGGTCTTGGAAAAGGGGGTGCAAAACGTCATAGAAAAGTTTTGCGTGATAATATCCAAGGTATTACAAAACCTGCAATTCGTCGTTTAGCACGACGAGGTGGAGTAAAACGTATCTCTGGTTTAATTTATGAAGAAACACGTGGTGTACTTAAAGTATTCCTTGAAAATGTTATTCGGGATGCTGTTACATATACTGAACACGCAAAACGTAAAACAGTTACAGCTATGGATGTTGTATATGCATTAAAACGACAAGGTCGTACTTTGTATGGTTTTGGAGGTTAAGAAAATATAATAATTTACTTAAAATATTTAGTAAATTTATTAAAGAATATTTAATACATCCGATAAATTTAAACAGGCTTTCCTTTTTGGGAAGCCACTAATTTTATTTATATAAGAGTAAATAAATTTGTTAATAAATATAACATATTATATAATTTGTTTACAACAAATTATTTTGTTTATAACATACATTACCAAATATTTTTATTTTTTTTTTTTATTGTAATATATCTGCAATAATAAATTATAATTTGTATATTATCTATTTTATTTTACAATAACTTATTGAATTTTTGAAAAAATTTTATTATAAATTAATATACTATTATATTTTTTATATATACAAGTTAAGAGTAACAAGTATCGATAGGAGATTATCGAATTTATAACTAATAAAACATTTCGCCTTAATCAAAGAAAATAAAGATTTTGCTATACCATTTTTTATACTTTCAATAAATAATTTATTATTAAATTTTTATTATTTCATTTATTTTTTAAAATTATTAAAAATATTTTTCTAATAATTATAAGCGTACATAAACAAGTAGTAAATGTAAAATGAAAATAATAAAGGTAATGTAATGCATTTGCATTACACTGATTTACGATATATATGCCGCGATATCCTTTATTATATTTAAAATTAATAATATTGATATACTAATAATAGATATATTCAAGCTATTAATATATAAAATTTTATATTAAATATGATATTAATAATTGTTTATTTAATTTTTTTGTATATATAAAAATAATTTACTCTTATTTAAAAAATTTGATGGCTCTCTTAAAAAGAGAGCCGTTTTTATATGTTGATGTATTTTTATGTTATCAATTAAATAATATTTTCGATTTATTTATTTTGAACTTGTATATTTTGTAACAGCTTTAGTACCTTCACTAACAGCGTGCTTTGCCAATTCACCAGGTAATAATAATCGAACTGCGGTTTGAATTTCCCGACTTGTGATTGTTGAACGTTTATTATAATGTGCTAAACGTGATGCTTCAGCAGCAATACGTTCAAAAATATCATTAACAAAACTGTTCATGATACTCATAGCTTTACTAGAGATACCAGTATCAGGATGCACTTGTTTTAATACTTTGTAAATGTAAATTGCATATGATTCCTTGCGCTTCCTCTTCTTTTTCTTATCACTCTTTGATATATTTTTTTGAGCTTTGCCAGCTTTTTTTGCTGCTTTTCCACTTGTTTTTGGTGGCATTGTTACAAACAATTAATATACACAGATAGTTACAGAACACCAGTCAGTATATGTATGAGCGTGTCGTGTATACAACTAGCGTATTATATACGCGAAGATGGATATAACAATAAAAATGAATACTACTCTCTGATTGGCTGAAAATAATACTATAAGGTGATTGGTTTATTTTTAAAGTTTTATATTTTATAAATATTATAAATTAAAATACCCAAATAACATTTTAAACATTTATGTTACAATCCCCGTAACGTACACATCTGTGTGATTATATTTACAAAAAAAAATATTAATTAAATAAATTTATTCGCTATGTCTGGACGAGGTAAAGGTGGTAAAGTAAAGGGAAAGGCAAAGTCAAGATCAAGCCGAGCAGGATTACAATTTCCTGTTGGAAGAATTCACAGATTATTACGAAAAGGAAATTATGCTGAACGAGTAGGTGCTGGTGCCCCAGTATATTTGGCTGCTGTTATGGAATATTTGGCTGCAGAAGTTCTCGAGTTAGCTGGTAATGCTGCCCGTGATAACAAAAAAACACGTATCATTCCACGTCATTTACAATTGGCAATTCGTAATGATGAAGAATTAAATAAATTATTATCTGGTGTAACAATTGCTCAAGGTGGTGTATTACCAAACATTCAAGCAGTGTTATTACCAAAGAAAACTGAAAAGAAAGCATAAATTAAAAACATTGCATTAATTTTTATAATAATAATACATCGATCATAGGCCTTTTAATAAAAGGCCACAAATTTATTTAAAATAAGAGTAAAAATTATTTTTATAAATAATATATTATAATATTTTTTTAAAGAATCAATTTAAATAATTATAAATTAATGATTCTTTTTTTTTTTTTTCTTTTTTATATGTTATTATGGAAATAATTCATCATATTATGATGACATTTAGGTAACATATTATAAGAATATTCATAAAATATTATCAAAATAATATTGTATTATGATGATATTTAGACAAAATATTATAAGAATATACACAAAATATTATCAAAATAATATCATTAGATAACAAAACTGTTCATGATACTCATACCTTTACTAGAGATAAAAGTATCAGGATGCACTTGTATTAATACATATTATCACAACATCACAAAATATTTTTTAAAAGGAAAAATTTTTTAAAAATTATTATAAAATTTGATTGAATTAAATTTCAATTTATTTTTTTAATAATTAAAGAAAAAAAAAAGCATATAAACTTTCTATTGAAAATGTTATTTTCAACTAGATGGCCAAGTGAACTTTGTTACACAAACAATATATGACGTATTCGTTATTTAAATAATCAGTATCCTTTGATATTATATCAATACGTTACTCTCTTCTTTTGATACATATTAATAAAATTTCAATTTATAAGATTTTATGTCAATTATATAAATAATATTATAAATTTTCTAAATACATAAGTTAAGTAACAAAAAATTTGAATAACAAGATAAATTTATATATTATGTTTTAATACTCGATACTATAATATATCGCATCCGTTACCAATTATTCGGTATCCTTTGATTTATACACAGAATGAACCAAAAATATGTATCAAATTTATTTTATTTATTTATATATTTAATATTATTATTATTATTTTATATTACAAAGTTTCTTAACGAAGCTTACAATGATTTCTCATATCGTACTTAACAAAATTATTTAGATCATATAAAATTTAAATTGTTAAAAAATTTTTATATTTATTATTATTATTTATTTTTATTAAAATTACATAACATAAAATTAATAATATTTTAATAATTATATAAATTAATTCTTATTTAAAATAATCTTATATTAATCTCAACAAATACTCTAATAATATATTTTGTCATAAATTTTTTTATATTTAAAATAAATATTATAATATATAAATACTTATATCAGTATAAAATTTCTTTATATAATTATGAAAAAATTAATTTAATAGTTAATTATTGATATTAATGCATAAATAAAAGTATTTTCTAATGAAATATATTTTGTCAATGTTCGATTAACACATTTCATAATAATACGTTTTCATTATTGACAAAAAAAGTTTTTCTAAAAATGAAATCTTATACTATAATATATATATTTATATATTAAATTTTTTAATTATTTATATACTAATAATTTATAATAAATCGATATTAAATAAAAAATAAAAATATATACTTTTTAAGTTTACCTTAAAAATATTATTGTTTTGTATGATTGAAATAATTAATATTAAACTATGTTTATTAATAATTGTTAATAAAAAAATTAAATATATTTTAATTTATAAAATAAATATTATTATTAAATTTATAATTTATTATTTTATATATTATAGAAATTGAAAAAATAAATCATGTTTACTACGACAGTAAATTAGAAATACTATTTAATTTTTATGTGTTTTCTACATGGTACTTTGACTTACATAGGGACTTATATTATTGTGAATAATGATATAATTGAAAACCTTTATTTTTTATTTGATAGAATTATTATATTTTATCATTTAAATATTTATAATAAATACATTATTTTTATAAAGTAAAAAATATGGCCGAAGAAAATTCTACAGCTGTTGCAGCAACTGCGGTTACTGCTGCTTCTACAACACCAACAAAAAAAGCAACAGCTTCTGGTGCTAAACGTACAAAACAACATTCAAAACCAACACATCCACGTACATCAGAAATGGTTGTTAACGCAATTAAAAATTTAAAAGAACGTGGTGGTTCATCATTACAAGCAATTAAAAAATATTTAGCTGCAAATTATAAAGTGGATTCTGATAAAATTTCACCATTTATTAAAAAATATTTAAAAGCTGCTGTAACTGAGGGAGCCTTGGTACAAACTAAAGGTAAAGGTGCATCTGGTTCATTCAAATTGGCTGCTTCCGCTTCATCTAATTCTTCAGCTAAATCAAAAGTATCCAAAAAAGAAAGTGGAGCAAAAGGTTCAGCAAAGAGTGCTAAAAGTAAACGGGCACCAAAAGAAAAGAAAGCCACAACTACATCATTGGCAGCCAAAAAGCCTAAAGCAAAAAAAGCGACTCCATCATCATCAACTGCTGCTAAAAAAGTTACTGCAAAATCATCAGCGGCATCAAAAAAAGCACCAGTTAAAGCAAAACCAGCAAAAAGTACAAAATCCGCTGCCAAAAGTAGCCCTGCTCGTAAACCGAAAGCACCAAAAGCTAAGAAAGCTTCTGTTGCCAAATCATCTCCTACAAAAATTAAAAAAGCAGCACCAAAAAAGAAATGATCTGTTACTTTAATAATATATTGAAATATTTCATTATTTTTGCTAAAAAATGAAAATAACATAGGCCTTAATACAGGCCACAAATTAATATTTGATAAGAGTAAATTATTTTTTGTATAAATATTTTATAAAATAATAGTTTAGAAACATTTGCCACAGTCAGTACCACGGATGGGTGGCCACTTGAGAATACTGTGTGCGGTTGCATTTTTATTTAAAATATATGGTATAATAAATAAGTATATATTTAAATTGATTACTTCATTGAAAATTTTAATAATATACTTTAATATTAATGATATTTATGAAAAATATATATTTGTAAAAATTTTCATTTATTACTGGCAACAGCCATACCACGTTGAAAACACCGGTTCTCGTCCGATCACCGAAGTTAAGCAACATTGGGCACAGTCAGTACTTGGATGGGTGACCGCTTGGGAACACTGTGTGCGGTTGCCTTTTTATATTAAAAATATAAATTATTTTTCTTCTTTTCTTTTTTTTTACACACCATATATAAATATATGTTATTTAGAAATGTAAACCTTTTATATTATTCATCAACAAATAAATATTATTTTTTGTATAAAATTTTATTGCATTTATAACTCATATCATGGTTACTTTAAAGCGAGAAGTTTTTTTAATATTTCAAATGAATATAAAATAATATAAATTTTATGAAATTTATTTATTTTTAGAAATAGCAATCGCTTATAATTATAACAAAATTTTAATAATGTTTAATTTTATTTCAATAATTTATATATATATATATATATATATATATATATATATATATATATATATATATATATTTTTTAATAAAAATAATATACTCTTATTTAATAATATATGTTGGTCCTATATATAGGACCGAAAATATTTCTTATTTGTTTTTTTTTTTTTAAATTGTCATTTAAAACGCTTATGCACGTTCTCCACGAATACGTCTTGCCAATTGTATATCCTTAGGCATAATTGTAACACGCTTTGCATGAATTGCGCATAAATTGGTATCTTCAAATAAACCTACTAAATAGGCTTCACTAGCTTCTTGTAATGCCATAACAGCTGAACTTTGAAAACGTAAATCGGTTTTAAAATCTTGTGCAATTTCACGTACTAAACGTTGGAATGGTAATTTACGAATTAACAATTCAGTACTTTTTTGATAACGACGAATTTCTCGTAAAGCTACTGTACCAGGACGATATCTGTGTGGTTTTTTTACTCCACCAGTTGCTGGTGCACTTTTACGTGCAGCTTTCGTTGCTAATTGTTTTCTTGGTGCTTTACCACCAGTTGATTTACGTGCAGTTTGCTTGGTTCTAGCCATTTTCAAATAATAATGTTTTTACAAAAAAACACACAATTTTTAAAATTATATTCGACAATTTGATACTACAAAGTCAAATGTTTAAATGCGAAATAAATGTGTTGTATTTATATTTATATGAAATTTCAAAATTTTTGTTGTCATATCCTATTGGATAGCTATCAGAGTATGGACTAATCAAATTGTATAGGCGTGGCTTAAAAAATCTTTAATGCTTTATATAAAAAGGCACAATTGTACCGGCGCTCACATACATTACAATACTTGTGAGGTTAACACACGTGTTATCCGTTCGTTAAAATATTGTAAATAATTTTTTATTAAAATGACTGGCAGAGGAAAAGGTGGAAAGGGTCTTGGAAAAGGGGGTGCAAAACGTCATAGAAAAGTTTTGCGTGATAATATCCAAGGTATTACAAAACCTGCAATTCGTCGTTTAGCACGACGAGGTGGAGTAAAACGTATCTCTGGTTTAATTTATGAAGAAACACGTGGTGTACTTAAAGTATTCCTTGAAAATGTTATTCGGGATGCTGTTACATATACTGAACACGCAAAACGTAAAACAGTTACAGCTATGGATGTTGTATATGCATTAAAACGACAAGGTCGTACTTTGTATGGTTTTGGAGGTTAAGAAAATATAATAATTTACTTAAAATATTTAGTAAATTTATTAAAGAATATTTAATACATCCGATAAATTTAAACAGGCTTTCCTTTTTGGGAAGCCACTAATTTTATTTATATAAGAGTAAATAAATTTGTTAATAAATATAACATATTATATAATTTGTTTACAACAAATTATTTTGTTTATAACATACATTACCAAATATTTTTATTTTTTTTTTTTATTGTAATATATCTGCAATAATAAATTATAATTTGTATATTATCTATTTTATTTTACAATAACTTATTGAATTTTTGAAAAAATTTTATTATAAATTAATATACTATTATATTTTTTATATATACAAGTTAAGAGTAACAAGTATCGATAGGAGATTATCGAATTTATAACTAATAAAACATTTCGCCTTAATCAAAGAAAATAAAGATTTTGCTATACCATTTTTTATACTTTCAATAAATAATTTATTATTAAATTTTTATTATTTCATTTATTTTTTAAAATTATTAAAAATATTTTTCTAATAATTATAAGCGTACATAAACAAGTAGTAAATGTAAAATGAAAATAATAAAGGTAATGTAATGCATTTGCATTACACTGATTTACGATATATATTCCGCGATATCCTTTATTATATTTAAAATTAATAATATTGATATACTAATAATAGATATATTCAAGCTATTAATATATAAAATTTTATATTAAATATGATATTAATAATTGTTTATTTAATTTTTTTGTATATATAAAAATAATTTACTCTTATTTAAAAAATTTGATGGCTCTCTTAAAAAGAGAGCCATTTTTATATGTTGATGTATTTTTATGTTATCAATTAAATAATATTTTCGATTTATTTATTTTGAACTTGTATATTTTGTAACAGCTTTAGTACCTTCACTAACAGCGTGCTTTGCCAATTCACCAGGTAATAATAATCGAACTGCGGTTTGAATTTCCCGACTTGTGATTGTTGAACGTTTATTATAATGTGCTAAACGTGATGCTTCAGCAGCAATACGTTCAAAAATATCATTAACAAAACTGTTCATGATACTCATAGCTTTACTAGAGATACCAGTATCAGGATGCACTTGTTTTAATACTTTGTAAATGTAAATTGCATATGATTCCTTGCGCTTCCTCTTCTTTTTCTTATCACTCTTTGATATATTTTTTTGAGCTTTGCCAGCTTTTTTTGCTGCTTTTCCACTTGTTTTTGGTGGCATTGTTACAAACAATTAATATACACAGATAGTTACAGAACACCAGTCAGTATATGTATGAGCGTGTCGTGTATACAACTAGCGTATTATATACGCGAAGATGGATATAACAATAAAAATGAATACTACTCTCTGATTGGCTGAAAATAATACTATAAGGTGATTGGTTTATTTTTAAAGTTTTATATTTTATAAATATTATAAATTAAAATACCCAAATAACATTTTAAACATTTATGTTACAATCCCCGTAACGTACACATCTGTGTGATTATATTTACAAAAAAAAATATTAATTAAATAAATTTATTCGCTATGTCTGGACGAGGTAAAGGTGGTAAAGTAAAGGGAAAGGCAAAGTCAAGATCAAGCCGAGCAGGATTACAATTTCCTGTTGGAAGAATTCACAGATTATTACGAAAAGGAAATTATGCTGAACGAGTAGGTGCTGGTGCCCCAGTATATTTGGCTGCTGTTATGGAATATTTGGCTGCAGAAGTTCTCGAGTTAGCTGGTAATGCTGCCCGTGATAACAAAAAAACACGTATCATTCCACGTCATTTACAATTGGCAATTCGTAATGATGAAGAATTAAATAAATTATTATCTGGTGTAACAATTGCTCAAGGTGGTGTATTACCAAACATTCAAGCAGTGTTATTACCAAAGAAAACTGAAAAGAAAGCATAAATTAAAAACATTGCATTAATTTTTATAATAATAATACATCGATCATAGGCCTTTTAATAAAAGGCCACAAATTTATTTAAAATAAGAGTAAAAATTATTTTTATAAATAATATATTATAATATTTTTTTAAAGAATCAATTTAAATAATTATAAATTAATGATTCTTTTTTTTTTTTTTCTTTTTTATATGTTATTATGGAAATAATTCATCATATTATGATGACATTTAGGTAACATATTATAAGAATATTCATAAAATATTATCAAAATAATATTGTATTATGATGATATTTAGACAAAATATTATAAGAATATACACAAAATATTATCAAAATAATATCATTAGATAACAAAACTGTTCATGATACTCATACCTTTACTAGAGATAAAAGTATCAGGATGCACTTGTATTAATACATATTATCACAACATCACAAAATATTTTTTAAAAGAAAAAATTTTTTAAAAATTATTATAAAATTTGATTGAATTAAATTTCAATTTATTTTTTTAATAATTAAAGAAAAAAAAAAGCATATAAACTTTCTATTGAAAATGTTATTTTCAACTAGATGGCCAAGTGAACTTTGTTACACAAACAATATATGACGTATTCGTTATTTAAATAATCAGTATCCTTTGATATTATATCAATACGTTACTCTCTTCTTTTGATACATATTAATAAAATTTCAATTTATAAGATTTTATGTCAATTATATAAATAATATTATAAATTTTCTAAATACATAAGTTAAGTAACAAAAAATTTGAATAACAAGATAAATTTATATATTATGTTTTAATACTCGATACTATAATATATCGCATCCGTTACCAATTATTCGGTATCCTTTGATTTATACACAGAATGAACCAAAAATATGTATCAAATTTATTTTATTTATTTATATATTTAATATTATTATTATTATTTTATATTACAAAGTTTCTTAACGAAGCTTACAATGATTTCTCATATCGTACTTAACAAAATTATTTAGATCATATAAAATTTAAATTGTTAAAAAATTTTTATATTTATTATTATTATTTATTTTTATTAAAATTACATAACATAAAATTAATAATATTTTAATAATTATATAAATTAATTCTTATTTAAAATAATCTTATATTAATCTCAACAAATACTCTAATAATATATTTTGTCATAAATTTTTTTATATTTAAAATAAATATTATAATATATAAATACTTATATCAGTATAAAATTTCTTTATATAATTATGAAAAAATTAATTTAATAGTTAATTATTGATATTAATGCATAAATAAAAGTATTTTCTAATGAAATATATTTTGTCAATGTTCGATTAACACATTTCATAATAATACGTTTTCATTATTGACAAAAAAAGTTTTTCTAAAAATGAAATCTTATACTATAATATATATATTTATATATTAAATTTTTTAATTATTTATATACTAATAATTTATAATAAATCGATATTAAATAAAAAATAAAAATATATACTTTTTAAGTTTACCTTAAAAATATTATTGTTTTGTATGATTGAAATAATTAATATTAAACTATGTTTATTAATAATTGTTAATAAAAAAATTAAATATATTTTAATTTATAAAATAAATATTATTATTAAATTTATAATTTATTATTTTATATATTATAGAAATTGAAAAAATAAATCATGTTTACTACGACAGTAAATTAGAAATACTATTTAATTTTTATGTGTTTTCTACATGGTACTTTGACTTACATAGGGACTTATATTATTGTGAATAATGATATAATTGAAAACCTTTATTTTTTATTTGATAGAATTATTATATTTTATCATTTAAATATTTATAATAAATACATTATTTTTATAAAGTAAAAAATATGGCCGAAGAAAATTCTACAGCTGTTGCAGCAACTGCGGTTACTGCTGCTTCTACAACACCAACAAAAAAAGCAACAGCTTCTGGTGCTAAACGTACAAAACAACATTCAAAACCAACACATCCACGTACATCAGAAATGGTTGTTAACGCAATTAAAAATTTAAAAGAACGTGGTGGTTCATCATTACAAGCAATTAAAAAATATTTAGCTGCAAATTATAAAGTGGATTCTGATAAAATTTCACCATTTATTAAAAAATATTTAAAA
Source organism: Chrysoperla carnea (assembly GCF_905475395.1). Lineage (NCBI taxonomy): Eukaryota > Metazoa > Arthropoda > Insecta > Neuroptera > Chrysopidae > Chrysoperla > Chrysoperla carnea. The sequence continues at coordinate 23,198 of NW_025408179.1, forward strand.
GCTGCTGTAACTGAGGGAGCCTTGGTACAAACTAAAGGTAAAGGTGCATCTGGTTCATTCAAATTGGCTGCTTCCGCTTCATCTAATTCTTCAGCTAAATCAAAAGTATCCAAAAAAGAAAGTGGAGCAAAAGGTTCAGCAAAGAGTGCTAAAAGTAAACGGGCACCAAAAGAAAAGAAAGCCACAACTACATCATTGGCAGCCAAAAAGCCTAAAGCAAAAAAAGCGACTCCACCATCATCAACTGCTGCTAAAAAAGTTACTGCAAAATCATCAGCGGCATCAAAAAAAGCACCAGTTAAAGCAAAACCAGCAAAAAGTACAAAATCCGCTGCCAAAAGTAGCCCTGCTCGTAAACCGAAAGCACCAAAAGCTAAGAAAGCTTCTGTTGCCAAATCATCTCCTACAAAAATTAAAAAAGCAGCACCAAAAAAGAAATGATCTGTTACTTTAATAATATATTGAAATATTTCATTATTTTTGCTAAAAAATGAAAATAACATAGGCCTTAATACAGGCCACAAATTAATATTTGATAAGAGTAAATTATTTTTTGTATAAATATTTTATAAAATAATAGTTTAGAAACATTTGCCACAGTCAGTACCACGGATGGGTGGCCACTTGAGAATACTGTGTGCGGTTGCATTTTTATTTAAAATATATGGTATAATAAATAAGTATATATTTAAATTGATTACTTCATTGAAAATTTTAATAATATACTTTAATATTAATGATATTTATGAAAAATATATATTTGTAAAAATTTTCATTTATTACTGGCAACAGCCATACCACGTTGAAAACACCGGTTCTCGTCCGATCACCGAAGTTAAGCAACATTGGGCACAGTCAGTACTTGGATGGGTGACCGCTTGGGAACACTGTGTGCGGTTGCCTTTTTATATTAAAAATATAAATTATTTTTCTTCTTTTCTTTTTTTTTACACACCATATATAAATATATGTTATTTAGAAATGTAAACCTTTTATATTATTCATCAACAAATAAATATTATTTTTTGTATAAAATTTTATTGCATTTATAACTCATATCATGGTTACTTTAAAGCGAGAAGTTTTTTTAATATTTCAAATGAATATAAAATAATATAAATTTTATGAAATTTATTTATTTTTAGAAATAGCAATCGCTTATAATTATAACAAAATTTTAATAATGTTTAATTTTATTTCAATAATTTATATATATATATATATATATATATATATATATATATATATATATATATATATATATATTTTTTAATAAAAATAATATACTCTTATTTAATAATATATGTTGGTCCTATATATAGGACCGAAAATATTTCTTATTTGTTTTTTTTTTTTTAAATTGTCATTTAAAACGCTTATGCACGTTCTCCACGAATACGTCTTGCCAATTGTATATCCTTAGGCATAATTGTAACACGCTTTGCATGAATTGCGCATAAATTGGTATCTTCAAATAAACCTACTAAATAGGCTTCACTAGCTTCTTGTAATGCCATAACAGCTGAACTTTGAAAACGTAAATCGGTTTTAAAATCTTGTGCAATTTCACGTACTAAACGTTGGAATGGTAATTTACGAATTAACAATTCAGTACTTTTTTGATAACGACGAATTTCTCGTAAAGCTACTGTACCAGGACGATATCTGTGTGGTTTTTTTACTCCACCAGTTGCTGGTGCACTTTTACGTGCAGCTTTCGTTGCTAATTGTTTTCTTGGTGCTTTACCACCAGTTGATTTACGTGCAGTTTGCTTGGTTCTAGCCATTTTCAAATAATAATGTTTTTACAAAAAAACACACAATTTTAAAAATTATATTCGACAATTTGATACTACAAAGTCAAATGTTTAAATGCGAAATAAATGTGTTGTATTTATATTTATATGAAATTTCAAAATTTTTGTTGTCATATCCTATTGGATAGCTATCAGAGTATGGACTAATCAAATTGTATAGGCGTGGCTTAAAAAATCTTTAATGCTTTATATAAAAAGGCACAATTGTACCGGCGCTCACATACATTACAATACTTGTGAGGTTAACACACGTGTTATCCGTTCGTTAAAATATTGTAAATAATTTTTTATTAAAATGACTGGCAGAGGAAAAGGTGGAAAGGGTCTTGGAAAAGGGGGTGCAAAACGTCATAGAAAAGTTTTGCGTGATAATATCCAAGGTATTACAAAACCTGCAATTCGTCGTTTAGCACGACGAGGTGGAGTAAAACGTATCTCTGGTTTAATTTATGAAGAAACACGTGGTGTACTTAAAGTATTCCTTGAAAATGTTATTCGGGATGCTGTTACATATACTGAACACGCAAAACGTAAAACAGTTACAGCTATGGATGTTGTATATGCATTAAAACGACAAGGTCGTACTTTGTATGGTTTTGGAGGTTAAGAAAATATAATAATTTACTTAAAATATTTAGTAAATTTATTAAAGAATATTTAATACATCCGATAAATTTAAACAGGCTTTCCTTTTTGGGAAGCCACTAATTTTATTTATATAAGAGTAAATAAATTTGTTAATAAATATAACATATTATATAATTTGTTTACAACAAATTATTTTGTTTATAACATACATTACCAAATATTTTTATTTTTTTTTTTTATTGTAATATATCTGCAATAATAAATTATAATTTGTATATTATCTATTTTATTTTACAATAACTTATTGAATTTTTGAAAAAATTTTATTATAAATTAATATACTATTATATTTTTTATATATACAAGTTAAGAGTAACAAGTATCGATAGGAGATTATCGAATTTATAACTAATAAAACATTTCGCCTTAATCAAAGAAAATAAAGATTTTGCTATACCATTTTTTATACTTTCAATAAATAATTTATTATTAAATTTTTATTATTTCATTTATTTTTTAAAATTATTAAAAATATTTTTCTAATAATTATAAGCGTACATAAACAAGTAGTAAATGTAAAATGAAAATAATAAAGGTAATGTAATGCATTTGCATTACACTGATTTACGATATATATTCCGCGATATCCTTTGTTATATTTAAAATTAATAATATTGATATACTAATAATAGATATATTCAAGCTATTAATATATAAAATTTTATATTAAATATGATATTAATAATTGTTTATTTAATTTTTTTGTATATATAAAAATAATTTACTCTTATTTAAAAAATTTGATGGCTCTCTTAAAAAGAGAGCCGTTTTTATATGTTGATGTATTTTTATGTTATCAATTAAATAATATTTTCGATTTATTTATTTTGAACTTGTATATTTTGTAACAGCTTTAGTACCTTCACTAACAGCGTGCTTTGCCAATTCACCAGGTAATAATAATCGAACTGCGGTTTGAATTTCCCGACTTGTGATTGTTGAACGTTTATTATAATGTGCTAAACGTGATGCTTCAGCAGCAATACGTTCAAAAATATCATTAACAAAACTGTTCATGATACTCATAGCTTTACTAGAGATACCAGTATCAGGATGCACTTGTTTTAATACTTTGTAAATGTAAATTGCATATGATTCCTTGCGCTTCCTCTTCTTTTTCTTATCACTCTTTGATATATTTTTTTGAGCTTTGCCAGCTTTTTTTGCTGCTTTTCCACTTGTTTTTGGTGGCATTGTTACAAACAATTAATATACACAGATAGTTACAGAACACCAGTCAGTATATGTATGAGCGTGTCGTGTATACAACTAGCGTATTATATACGCGAAGATGGATATAACAATAAAAATGAATACTACTCTCTGATTGGCTGAAAATAATACTATAAGGTGATTGGTTTATTTTTAAAGTTTTATATTTTATAAATATTATAAATTAAAATACCCAAATAACATTTTAAACATTTATGTTACAATCCCCGTAACGTACACATCTGTGTGATTATATTTACAAAAAAAAATATTAATTAAATAAATTTATTCGCTATGTCTGGACGAGGTAAAGGTGGTAAAGTAAAGGGAAAGGCAAAGTCAAGATCAAGCCGAGCAGGATTACAATTTCCTGTTGGAAGAATTCACAGATTATTACGAAAAGGAAATTATGCTGAACGAGTAGGTGCTGGTGCCCCAGTATATTTGGCTGCTGTTATGGAATATTTGGCTGCAGAAGTTCTCGAGTTAGCTGGTAATGCTGCCCGTGATAACAAAAAAACACGTATCATTCCACGTCATTTACAATTGGCAATTCGTAATGATGAAGAATTAAATAAATTATTATCTGGTGTAACAATTGCTCAAGGTGGTGTATTACCAAACATTCAAGCAGTGTTATTACCAAAGAAAACTGAAAAGAAAGCATAAATTAAAAACATTGCATTAATTTTTATAATAATAATACATCGATCATAGGCCTTTTAATAAAAGGCCACAAATTTATTTAAAATAAGAGTAAAAATTATTTTTATAAATAATATATTATAATATTTTTTTAAAGAATCAATTTAAATAATTATAAATTAATGATTCTTTTTTTTTTTTTTTTTTTTTATATGTTATTATGGAAATAATTCATCATATTATGATGACATTTAGGTAACATATTATAAGAATATTCATAAAATATTATCAAAATAATATTGTATTATGATGATATTTAGACAAAATATTATAAGAATATACACAAAATATTATCAAAATAATATCATTAGATAACAAAACTGTTCATGATACTCATACCTTTACTAGAGATAAAAGTATCAGGATGCACTTGTATTAATACATATTATCACAACATCACAAAATATTTTTTAAAAGGAAAAATTTTTTAAAAATTATTATAAAATTTGATTGAATTAAATTTCAATTTATTTTTTTAATAATTAAAGAAAAAAAAAAGCATATAAACTTTCTATTGAAAATGTTATTTTCAACTAGATGGCCAAGTGAACTTTGTTACACAAACAATATATGACGTATTCGTTATTTAAATAATCAGTATCCTTTGATATTATATCAATACGTTACTCTCTTCTTTTGATACATATTAATAAAATTTCAATTTATAAGATTTTATGTCAATTATATAAATAATATTATAAATTTTCTAAATACATAAGTTAAGTAACAAAAAATTTGAATAACAAGATAAATTTATATATTATGTTTTAATACTCGATACTATAATATATCGCATCCGTTACCAATTATTCGGTATCCTTTGATTTATACACAGAATGAACCAAAAATATGTATCAAATTTATTTTATTTATTTATATATTTAATATTATTATTATTATTTTATATTACAAAGTTTCTTAACGAAGCTTACAATGATTTCTCATATCGTACTTAACAAAATTATTTAGATCATATAAAATTTAAATTGTTAAAAAATTTTTATATTTATTATTATTATTTATTTTTATTAAAATTACATAACATAAAATTAATAATATTTTAATAATTATATAAATTAATTCTTATTTAAAATAATCTTATATTAATCTCAACAAATACTCTAATAATATATTTTGTCATAAATTTTTTTATATTTAAAATAAATATTATAATATATAAATACTTATATCAGTATAAAATTTCTTTATATAATTATGAAAAAATTAATTTAATAGTTAATTATTGATATTAATGCATAAATAAAAGTATTTTCTAATGAAATATATTTTGTCAATGTTCGATTAACACATTTCATAATAATACGTTTTCATTATTGACAAAAAAAGTTTTTCTAAAAATGAAATCTTATACTATAATATATATATTTATATATTAAATTTTTTAATTATTTATATACTAATAATTTATAATAAATCGATATTAAATAAAAAATAAAAATATATACTTTTTAAGTTTACCTTAAAAATATTATTGTTTTGTATGATTGAAATAATTAATATTAAACTATGTTTATTAATAATTGTTAATAAAAAAATTAAATATATTTTAATTTATAAAATAAATATTATTATTAAATTTATAATTTATTATTTTATATATTATAGAAATTGAAAAAATAAATCATGTTTACTACGACAGTAAATTAGAAATACTATTTAATTTTTATGTGTTTTCTACATGGTACTTTGACTTACATAGGGACTTATATTATTGTGAATAATGATATAATTGAAAACCTTTATTTTTTATTTGATAGAATTATTATATTTTATCATTTAAATATTTATAATAAATACATTATTTTTATAAAGTAAAAAATATGGCCGAAGAAAATTCTACAGCTGTTGCAGCAACTGCGGTTACTGCTGCTTCTACAACACCAACAAAAAAAGCAACAGCTTCTGGTGCTAAACGTACAAAACAACATTCAAAACCAACACATCCACGTACATCAGAAATGGTTGTTAACGCAATTAAAAATTTAAAAGAACGTGGTGGTTCATCATTACAAGCAATTAAAAAATATTTAGCTGCAAATTATAAAGTGGATTCTGATAAAATTTCACCATTTATTAAAAAATATTTAAAAGCTGCTGTAACTGAGGGAGCCTTGGTACAAACTAAAGGTAAAGGTGCATCTGGTTCATTCAAATTGGCTGCTTCCGCTTCATCTAATTCTTCAGCTAAATCAAAAGTATCCAAAAAAGAAAGTGGAGCAAAAGGTTCAGCAAAGAGTGCTAAAAGTAAACGGGCACCAAAAGAAAAGAAAGCCACAACTACATCATTGGCAGCCAAAAAGCCTAAAGCAAAAAAAGCGACTCCATCATCATCAACTGCTGCTAAAAAAGTTACTGCAAAATCATCAGCGGCATCAAAAAAAGCACCAGTTAAAGCAAAACCAGCAAAAAGTACAAAATCCGCTGCCAAAAGTAGCCCTGCTCGTAAACCGAAAGCACCAAAAGCTAAGAAAGCTTCTGTTGCCAAATCATCTCCTACAAAAATTAAAAAAGCAGCACCAAAAAAGAAATGATCTGTTACTTTAATAATATATTGAAATATTTCATTATTTTTGCTAAAAAATGAAAATAACATAGGCCTTAATACAGGCCACAAATTAATATTTGATAAGAGTAAATTATTTTTTGTATAAATATTTTATAAAATAATAGTTTAGAAACATTTGCCACAGTCAGTACCACGGATGGGTGGCCACTTGAGAATACTGTGTGCGGTTGCATTTTTATTTAAAATATATGGTATAATAAATAAGTATATATTTAAATTGATTACTTCATTGAAAATTTTAATAATATACTTTAATATTAATGATATTTATGAAAAATATATATTTGTAAAAATTTTCATTTATTACTGGCAACAGCCATACCACGTTGAAAACACCGGTTCTCGTCCGATCACCGAGGTTAAGCAACATTGGGCACAGTCAGTACTTGGATGGGTGACCGCTTGGGAACACTGTGTGCGGTTGCCTTTTTATATTAAAAATATAAATTATTTTTCTTCTTTTCTTTTTTTTTACACACCATATATAAATATATGTTATTTAGAAATGTAAACCTTTTATATTATTCATCAACAAATAAATATTATTTTTTGTATAAAATTTTATTGCATTTATAACTCATATCATGGTTACTTTAAAGCGAGAAGTTTTTTTAATATTTCAAATGAATATAAAATAATATAAATTTTATGAAATTTATTTATTTTTAGAAATAGCAATCGCTTATAATTATAACAAAATTTTAATAATGTTTAATTTTATTTCAATAATTTATATTTATATATATATATATATATATATATATATATATATATATATATATATATATATATTTTTTAATAAAAATAATATACTCTTATTTAATAATATATGTTGGTCCTATATATAGGACCGAAAATATTTCTTATTTGTTTTTTTTTTTTTAAATTGTCATTTAAAACGCTTATGCACGTTCTCCACGAATACGTCTTGCCAATTGTATATCCTTAGGCATAATTGTAACACGCTTTGCATGAATTGCGCATAAATTGGTATCTTCAAATAAACCTACTAAATAGGCTTCACTAGCTTCTTGTAATGCCATAACAGCTGAACTTTGAAAACGTAAATCGGTTTTAAAATCTTGTGCAATTTCACGTACTAAACGTTGGAATGGTAATTTACGAATTAACAATTCAGTACTTTTTTGATAACGACGAATTTCTCGTAAAGCTACTGTACCAGGACGATATCTGTGTGGTTTTTTTACTCCACCAGTTGCTGGTGCACTTTTACGTGCAGCTTTCGTTGCTAATTGTTTTCTTGGTGCTTTACCACCAGTTGATTTACGTGCAGTTTGCTTGGTTCTAGCCATTTTCAAATAATAATGTTTTTACAAAAAAACACACAATTTTAAAAATTATATTCGACAATTTGATACTACAAAGTCAAATGTTTAAATGCGAAATAAATGTGTTGTATTTATATTTATATGAAATTTCAAAATTTTTGTTGTCATATCCTATTGGATAGCTATCAGAGTATGGACTAATCAAATTGTATAGGCGTGGCTTAAAAAATCTTTAATGCTTTATATAAAAAGGCACAATTGTACCGGCGCTCACATACATTACAATACTTGTGAGGTTAACACACGTGTTATCCGTTCGTTAAAATATTGTAAATAATTTTTTATTAAAATGACTGGCAGAGGAAAAGGTGGAAAGGGTCTTGGAAAAGGGGGTGCAAAACGTCATAGAAAAGTTTTGCGTGATAATATCCAAGGTATTACAAAACCTGCAATTCGTCGTTTAGCACGACGAGGTGGAGTAAAACGTATCTCTGGTTTAATTTATGAAGAAACACGTGGTGTACTTAAAGTATTCCTTGAAAATGTTATTCGGGATGCTGTTACATATACTGAACACGCAAAACGTAAAACAGTTACAGCTATGGATGTTGTATATGCATTAAAACGACAAGGTCGTACTTTGTATGGTTTTGGAGGTTAAGAAAATATAATAATTTACTTAAAATATTTAGTAAATTTATTAAAGAATATTTAATACATCCGATAAATTTAAACAGGCTTTCCTTTTTGGGAAGCCACTAATTTTATTTATATAAGAGTAAATAAATTTGTTAATAAATATAACATATTATATAATTTGTTTACAACAAATTATTTTGTTTATAACATACATTACCAAATATTTTTATTTTTTTTTTTTATTGTAATATATCTGCAATAATAAATTATAATTTGTATATTATCTATTTTATTTTACAATAACTTATTGAATTTTTGAAAAAATTTTATTATAAATTAATATACTATTATATTTTTTATATATACAAGTTAAGAGTAACAAGTATCGATAGGAGATTATCGAATTTATAACTAATAAAACATTTCGCCTTAATCAAAGAAAATAAAGATTTTGCTATACCATTTTTTATACTTTCAATAAATAATTTATTATTAAATTTTTATTATTTCATTTATTTTTTAAAATTATTAAAAATATTTTTCTAATAATTATAAGCGTACATAAACAAGTAGTAAATGTAAAATGAAAATAATAAAGGTAATGTAATGCATTTGCATTACACTGATTTACGATATATATTCCGCGATATCCTTTATTATATTTAAAATTAATAATATTGATATACTAATAATAGATATATTCAAGCTATTAATATATAAAATTTTATATTAAATATGATATTAATAATTGTTTATTTAATTTTTTTGTATATATAAAAATAATTTACTCTTATTTAAAAAATTTGATGGCTCTCTTAAAAAGAGAGCCGTTTTTATATGTTGATGTATTTTTATGTTATCAATTAAATAATATTTTCGATTTATTTATTTTGAACTTGTATATTTTGTAACAGCTTTAGTACCTTCACTAACAGCGTGCTTTGCCAATTCACCAGGTAATAATAATCGAACTGCGGTTTGAATTTCCCGACTTGTGATTGTTGAACGTTTATTATAATGTGCTAAACGTGATGCTTCAGCAGCAATACGTTCAAAAATATCATTAACAAAACTGTTCATGATACTCATAGCTTTACTAGAGATACCAGTATCAGGATGCACTTGTTTTAATACTTTGTAAATGTAAATTGCATATGATTCCTTGCGCTTCCTCTTCTTTTTCTTATCACTCTTTGATATATTTTTTTGAGCTTTGCCAGCTTTTTTTGCTGCTTTTCCACTTGTTTTTGGTGGCATTGTTACAAACAATTAATATACACAGATAGTTACAGAACACCAGTCAGTATATGTATGAGCGTGTCGTGTATACAACTAGCGTATTATATACGCGAAGATGGATATAACAATAAAAATGAATACTACTCTCTGATTGGCTGAAAATAATACTATAAGGTGATTGGTTTATTTTTAAAGTTTTATATTTTATAAATATTATAAATTAAAATACCCAAATAACATTTTAAACATTTATGTTACAATCCCCGTAACGTACACATCTGTGTGATTATATTTACAAAAAAAAATATTAATTAAATAAATTTATTCGCTATGTCTGGACGAGGTAAAGGTGGTAAAGTAAAGGGAAAGGCAAAGTCAAGATCAAGCCGAGCAGGATTACAATTTCCTGTTGGAAGAATTCACAGATTATTACGAAAAGGAAATTATGCTGAACGAGTAGGTGCTGGTGCCCCAGTATATTTGGCTGCTGTTATGGAATATTTGGCTGCAGAAGTTCTCGAGTTAGCTGGTAATGCTGCCCGTGATAACAAAAAAACACGTATCATTCCACGTCATTTACAATTGGCAATTCGTAATGATGAAGAATTAAATAAATTATTATCTGGTGTAACAATTGCTCAAGGTGGTGTATTACCAAACATTCAAGCAGTGTTATTACCAAAGAAAACTGAAAAGAAAGCATAAATTAAAAACATTGCATTAATTTTTATAATAATAATACATCGATCATAGGCCTTTTAATAAAAGGCCACAAATTTATTTAAAATAAGAGTAAAAATTATTTTTATAAATAATATATTATAATATTTTTTTAAAGAATCAATTTAAATAATTATAAATTAATGATTCTTTTTTTTTTTTTTTTTTTTTATATGTTATTATGGAAATAATTCATCATATTATGATGACATTTAGGTAACATATTATAAGAATATTCATAAAATATTATCAAAATAATATTGTATTATGATGATATTTAGACAAAATATTATAAGAATATACACAAAATATTATCAAAATAATATCATTAGATAACAAAACTGTTCATGATACTCATACCTTTACTAGAGATAAAAGTATCAGGATGCACTTGTATTAATACATATTATCACAACATCACAAAATATTTTTTAAAAGGAAAAATTTTTAAAAAATTATTATAAAATTTGATTGAATTAAATTTCAATTTATTTTTTTAATAATTAAAGAAAAAAAAAAGCATATAAACTTTCTATTGAAAATGTTATTTTCAACTAGATGGCCAAGTGAACTTTGTTACACAAACAATATATGACGTATTCGTTATTTAAATAATCAGTATCCTTTGATATTATATCAATACGTTACTCTCTTCTTTTGATACATATTAATAAAATTTCAATTTATAAGATTTTATGTCAATTATATAAATAATATTATAAATTTTCTAAATACATAAGTTAAGTAACAAAAAATTTGAATAACAAGATAAATTTATATATTATGTTTTAATACTCGATACTATAATATATCGCATCCGTTACCAATTATTCGGTATCCTTTGATTTATACACAGAATGAACCAAAAATATGTATCAAATTTATTTTATTTATTTATATATTTAATATTATTATTATTATTTTATATTACAAAGTTTCTTAACGAAGCTTACAATGATTTCTCATATCGTACTTAACAAAATTATTTAGATCATATAAAATTTAAATTGTTAAAAAATTTTTATATTTATTATTATTATTTATTTTTATTAAAATTACATAACATAAAATTAATAATATTTTAATAATTATATAAATTAATTCTTATTTAAAATAATCTTATATTAATCTCAACAAATACTCTAATAATATATTTTGTCATAAATTTTTTTATATTTAAAATAAATATTATAATATATAAATACTTATATCAGTATAAAATTTCTTTATATAATTATGAAAAAATTAATTTAATAGTTAATTATTGATATTAATGCATAAATAAAAGTATTTTCTAATGAAATATATTTTGTCAATGTTCGATTAACACATTTCATAATAATACGTTTTCATTATTGACAAAAAAAGTTTTTCTAAAAATGAAATCTTATACTATAATATATATATTTATATATTAAATTTTTTAATTATTTATATACTAATAATTTATAATAAATCGATATTAAATAAAAAATAAAAATATATACTTTTTAAGTTTACCTTAAAAATATTATTGTTTTGTATGATTGAAATAATTAATATTAAACTATGTTTATTAATAATTGTTAATAAAAAAATTAAATATATTTTAATTTATAAAATAAATATTATTATTAAATTTATAATTTATTATTTTATATATTATAGAAATTGAAAAAATAAATCATGTTTACTACGACAGTAAATTAGAAATACTATTTAATTTTTATGTGTTTTCTACATGGTACTTTGACTTACATAGGGACTTATATTATTGTGAATAATGATATAATTGAAAACCTTTATTTTTTATTTGATAGAATTATTATATTTTATCATTTAAATATTTATAATAAATACATTATTTTTATAAAGTAAAAAATATGGCCGAAGAAAATTCTACAGCTGTTGCAGCAACTGCGGTTACTGCTGCTTCTACAACACCAACAAAAAAAGCAACAGCTTCTGGTGCTAAACGTACAAAACAACATTCAAAACCAACACATCCACGTACATCAGAAATGGTTGTTAACGCAATTAAAAATTTAAAAGAACGTGGTGGTTCATCATTACAAGCAATTAAAAAATATTTAGCTGCAAATTATAAAGTGGATTCTGATAAAATTTCACCATTTATTAAAAAATATTTAAAAGCTGCTGTAACTGAGGGAGCCTTGGTACAAACTAAAGGTAAAGGTGCATCTGGTTCATTCAAATTGGCTGCTTCCGCTTCATCTAATTCTTCAGCTAAATCAAAAGTATCCAAAAAAGAAAGTGGAGCAAAAGGTTCAGCAAAGAGTGCTAAAAGTAAACGGGCACCAAAAGAAAAGAAAGCCACAACTACATCATTGGCAGCCAAAAAGCCTAAAGCAAAAAAAGCGACTCCATCATCATCAACTGCTGCTAAAAAAGTTACTGCAAAATCATCAGCGGCATCAAAAAAAGCACCAGTTAAAGCAAAACCAGCAAAAAGTACAAAATCCGCTGCCAAAAGTAGCCCTGCTCGTAAACCGAAAGCACCAAAAGCTAAGAAAGCTTCTGTTGCCAAATCATCTCCTACAAAAATTAAAAAAGCAGCACCAAAAAAGAAATGATCTGTTACTTTAATAATATATTGAAATATTTCATTATTTTTGCTAAAAAATGAAAATAACATAGGCCTTAATACAGGCCACAAATTAATATTTGATAAGAGTAAATTATTTTTTGTATAAATATTTTATAAAATAATAGTTTAGAAACATTTGCCACAGTCAGTACCACGGATGGGTGGCCACTTGAGAATACTGTGTGCGGTTGCATTTTTATTTAAAATATATGGTATAATAAATAAGTATATATTTAAATTGATTACTTCATTGAAAATTTTAATAATATACTTTAATATTAATGATATTTATGAAAAATATATATTTGTAAAAATTTTCATTTATTACTGGCAACAGCCATACCACGTTGAAAACACCGGTTCTCGTCCGATCACCGAAGTTAAGCAACATTGGGCACAGTCAGTACTTGGATGGGTGACCGCTTGGGAACACTGTGTGCGGTTGCCTTTTTATATTAAAAATATAAATTATTTTTCTTCTTTTCTTTTTTTTTACACACCATATATAAATATATGTTATTTAGAAATGTAAACCTTTTATATTATTCATCAACAAATAAATATTATTTTTTGTATAAAATTTTATTGCATTTATAACTCATATCATGGTTACTTTAAAGCGAGAAGTTTTTTTAATATTTCAAATGAATATAAAATAATATAAATTTTATGAAATTTATTTATTTTTAGAAATAGCAATCGCTTATAATTATAACAAAATTTTAATAATGTTTAATTTTATTTCAATAATTTATATTTATATATATATATATATATATATATATATATATATATATATATATATATATATATATATATATATATATATATTTTTTAATAAAAATAATATACTCTTATTTAATAATATATGTTGGTCCTATATATAGGACCGAAAATATTTCTTATTTGTTTTTTTTTTTTTAAATTGTCATTTAAAACGCTTATGCACGTTCTCCACGAATACGTCTTGCCAATTGTATATCCTTAGGCATAATTGTAACACGCTTTGCATGAATTGCGCATAAATTGGTATCTTCAAATAAACCTACTAAATAGGCTTCACTAGCTTCTTGTAATGCCATAACAGCTGAACTTTGAAAACGTAAATCGGTTTTAAAATCTTGTGCAATTTCACGTACTAAACGTTGGAATGGTAATTTACGAATTAACAATTCAGTACTTTTTTGATAACGACGAATTTCTCGTAAAGCTACTGTACCAGGACGATATCTGTGTGGTTTTTTTACTCCACCAGTTGCTGGTGCACTTTTACGTGCAGCTTTCGTTGCTAATTGTTTTCTTGGTGCTTTACCACCAGTTGATTTACGTGCAGTTTGCTTGGTTCTAGCCATTTTCAAATAATAATGTTTTTACAAAAAAACACACAATTTTAAAAATTATATTCGACAATTTGATACTACAAAGTCAAATGTTTAAATGCGAAATAAATGTGTTGTATTTATATTTATATGAAATTTCAAAATTTTTGTTGTCATATCCTATTGGATAGCTATCAGAGTATGGACTAATCAAATTGTATAGGCGTGGCTTAAAAAATCTTTAATGCTTTATATAAAAAGGCACAATTGTACCGGCGCTCACATACATTACAATACTTGTGAGGTTAACACACGTGTTATCCGTTCGTTAAAATATTGTAAATAATTTTTTATTAAAATGACTGGCAGAGGAAAAGGTGGAAAGGGTCTTGGAAAAGGGGGTGCAAAACGTCATAGAAAAGTTTTGCGTGATAATATCCAAGGTATTACAAAACCTGCAATTCGTCGTTTAGCACGACGAGGTGGAGTAAAACGTATCTCTGGTTTAATTTATGAAGAAACACGTGGTGTACTTAAAGTATTCCTTGAAAATGTTATTCGGGATGCTGTTACATATACTGAACACGCAAAACGTAAAACAGTTACAGCTATGGATGTTGTATATGCATTAAAACGACAAGGTCGTACTTTGTATGGTTTTGGAGGTTAAGAAAATATAATAATTTACTTAAAATATTTAGTAAATTTATTAAAGAATATTTAATACATCCGATAAATTTAAACAGGCTTTCCTTTTTGGGAAGCCACTAATTTTATTTATATAAGAGTAAATAAATTTGTTAATAAATATAACATATTATATAATTTGTTTACAACAAATTATTTTGTTTATAACATACATTACCAAATATTTTTATTTTTTTTTTTTATTGTAATATATCTGCAATAATAAATTATAATTTGTATATTATCTATTTTATTTTACAATAACTTATTGAATTTTTGAAAAAATTTTATTATAAATTAATATACTATTATATTTTTTTATATATACAAGTTAAGAGTAACAAGTATCGATAGGAGATTATCGAATTTATAACTAATAAAACATTTCGCCTTAATCAAAGAAAATAAAGATTTTGCTATACCATTTTTTATACTTTCAATAAATAATTTATTATTAAATTTTTATTATTTCATTTATTTTTTAAAATTATTAAAAATATTTTTCTAATAATTATAAGCGTACATAAACAAGTAGTAAATGTAAAATGAAAATAATAAAGGTAATGTAATGCATTTGCATTACACTGATTTACGATATATATTCCGCGATATCCTTTATTATATTTAAAATTAATAATATTGATATACTAATAATAGATATATTCAAGCTATTAATATATAAAATTTTATATTAAATATGATATTAATAATTGTTTATTTAATTTTTTTGTATATATAAAAATAATTTACTCTTATTTAAAAAATTTGATGGCTCTCTTAAAAAGAGAGCCGTTTTTATATGTTGATGTATTTTTATGTTATCAATTAAATAATATTTTCGATTTATTTATTTTGAACTTGTATATTTTGTAACAGCTTTAGTACCTTCACTAACAGCGTGCTTTGCCAATTCACCAGGTAATAATAATCGAACTGCGGTTTGAATTTCCCGACTTGTGATTGTTGAACGTTTATTATAATGTGCTAAACGTGATGCTTCAGCAGCAATACGTTCAAAAATATCATTAACAAAACTGTTCATGATACTCATAGCTTTACTAGAGATACCAGTATCAGGATGCACTTGTTTTAATACTTTGTAAATGTAAATTGCATATGATTCCTTGCGCTTCCTCTTCTTTTTCTTATCACTCTTTGATATATTTTTTGAGCTTTGCCAGCTTTTTTTGCTGCTTTTCCACTTGTTTTTGGTGGCATTGTTACAAACAATTAATATACACAGATAGTTACAGAACACCAGTCAGTATATGTATGAGCGTGTCGTGTATACAACTAGCGTATTATATACGCGAAGATGGATATAACAATAAAAATGAATACTACTCTCTGATTGGCTGAAAATAATACTATAAGGTGATTGGTTTATTTTTAAAGTTTTATATTTTATAAATATTATAAATTAAAATACCCAAATAACATTTTAAACATTTATGTTACAATCCCCGTAACGTACACATCTGTGTGATTATATTTACAAAAAAAAATATTAATTAAATAAATTTATTCGCTATGTCTGGACGAGGTAAAGGTGGTAAAGTAAAGGGAAAGGCAAAGTCAAGATCAAGCCGAGCAGGATTACAATTTCCTGTTGGAAGAATTCACAGATTATTACGAAAAGGAAATTATGCTGAACGAGTAGGTGCTGGTGCCCCAGTATATTTGGCTGCTGTTATGGAATATTTGGCTGCAGAAGTTCTCGAGTTAGCTGGTAATGCTGCCCGTGATAACAAAAAAACACGTATCATTCCACGTCATTTACAATTGGCAATTCGTAATGATGAAGAATTAAATAAATTATTATCTGGTGTAACAATTGCTCAAGGTGGTGTATTACCAAACATTCAAGCAGTGTTATTACCAAAGAAAACTGAAAAGAAAGCATAAATTAAAAACATTGCATTAATTTTTATAATAATAATACATCGATCATAGGCCTTTTAATAAAAGGCCACAAATTTATTTAAAATAAGAGTAAAAATTATTTTTATAAATAATATATTATAATATTTTTTTAAAGAATCAATTTAAATAATTATAAATTAATGATTCTTTTTTTTTTTTTTCTTTTTTATATGTTATTATGGAAATAATTCATCATATTATGATGACATTTAGGTAACATATTATAAGAATATTCATAAAATATTATCAAAATAATATTGTATTATGATGATATTTAGACAAAATATTATAAGAATATACACAAAATATTATCAAAATAATATCATTAGATAACAAAACTGTTCATGATACTCATACCTTTACTAGAGATAAAAGTATCAGGATGCACTTGTATTAATACATATTATCACAACATCACAAAATATTTTTTAAAAGGAAAAATTTTTTAAAAATTATTATAAAATTTGATTGAATTAAATTTCAATTTATTTTTTTAATAATTAAAGAAAAAAAAAAGCATATAAACTTTCTATTGAAA
>NW_025408180.1:0-40795 GCF_905475395.1 Chrysoperla carnea
ATTGTTACACCAGATAATAATTTATTTAATTCTTCATCATTACGAATTGCCAATTGTAAATGACGTGGAATGATACGTGTTTTTTTGTTATCACGGGCAGCATTACCAGCTAACTCGAGAACTTCTGCAGCCAAATATTCCATAACAGCAGCCAAATATACTGGGGCACCAGCACCTACTCGTTCAGCATAATTTCCTTTTCGTAATAATCTGTGAATTCTTCCAACAGGAAATTGTAATCCTGCTCGGCTTGATCTTGACTTTGCCTTTCCCTTTACTTTACCACCTTTACCTCGTCCAGACATAGCGAATAAATTTATTTAATTAATATTTTTTTTTGTAAATATAATCACACAGATGTGTACGTTACGGGGATTGTAACATAAATGTTTAAAATGTTATTTGGGTATTTTAATTTATAATATTTATAAAATATAAAACTTTAAAAATAAACCAATCACCTTATAGTATTATTTTTAGCCAATCAGAGAGTAGTATTCATTTTTATTGTTATATCCATCTTCGCGTATATAATACGCTAGTTGTATACACGACACGCTCATACATATACTGACTGGTGTTCTGTAACTATCTGTGTATATTAATTGTTTGTAACAATGCCACCAAAAACAAGTGGAAAAGCAGCAAAAAAAGCTGGCAAAGCTCAAAAAAATATATCAAAGAGTGATAAGAAAAAGAAGAGGAAGCGCAAGGAATCATATGCAATTTACATTTACAAAGTATTAAAACAAGTGCATCCTGATACTGGTATCTCTAGTAAAGCTATGAGTATCATGAACAGTTTTGTTAATGATATTTTTGAACGTATTGCTGCTGAAGCATCACGTTTAGCACATTATAATAAACGTTCAACAATCACAAGTCGGGAAATTCAAACCGCAGTTCGATTATTATTACCTGGTGAATTGGCAAAGCACGCTGTTAGTGAAGGTACTAAAGCTGTTACAAAATATACAAGTTCAAAATAAATAAATCGAAAATATTATTTAATTGATAACATAAAAATACATCAACATATAAAAATGGCTCTCTTTTTAAGAGAGCCATCAAATTTTTTAAATAAGAGTAAATTATTTTTATATATACAAAAAAATTAAATAAACAATTATTAATATCATATTTAATATAAAATTTTATATATTAATAGCTTGAATATATCTATTATTAGTATATCAATATTATTAATTTTAAATATAATAAAGGATATCGCGGAATATATATCGTAAATCAGTGTAATGCAAATGCATTACATTACCTTTATTATTTTCATTTTACATTTACTACTTGTTTATGTACGCTTATAATTATTAGAAAAATATTTTTAATAATTTTAAAAAATAAATGAAATAATAAAAATTTAATAATAAATTATTTATTGAAAGTATAAAAAATGGTATAGCAAAATCTTTATTTTCTTTGATTAAGGCGAAATGTTTTATTAGTTATAAATTCGATAATCTCCTATCGATACTTGTTACTCTTAACTTGTATATATAAAAAATATAATAGTATATTAATTTATAATAAAATTTTTTCAAAAATTCAATAAGTTATTGTAAAATAAAATAGATAATATACAAATTATAATTTATTATTGCAGATATATTACAATAAAAAAAAAAAAAATAAATAAAAATATTTGGTAATGTATGTTATAAACAAAATAATTTGTTGTAAACAAATTATATAATATGTTATATTTATTAACAAATTTATTTACTCTTATATAAATAAAATTAGTGGCTTCCCAAAAAGGAAAGCCTGTTTAAATTTATCGGATGTATTAAATATTCTTTAATAAATTTACTAAATATTTTAAGTAAATTATTATATTTTCTTAACCTCCAAAACCATACAAAGTACGACCTTGTCGTTTTAATGCATATACAACATCCATAGCTGTAACTGTTTTACGTTTTGCGTGTTCAGTATATGTAACAGCATCCCGAATAACATTTTCAAGGAATACTTTAAGTACACCACGTGTTTCTTCATAAATTAAACCAGAGATACGTTTTACTCCACCTCGTCGTGCTAAACGACGAATTGCAGGTTTTGTAATACCTTGGATATTATCACGCAAAACTTTTCTATGACGTTTTGCACCCCCTTTTCCAAGACCCTTTCCACCTTTTCCTCTGCCAGTCATTTTAATAAAAAATTATTTACAATATTTTAACGAACGGATAACACGTGTGTTAACCTCACAAGTATTGTAATGTATGTGAGCGCCGGTACAATTGTGCCTTTTTATATAAAGCATTAAAGATTTTTTAAGCCACGCCTATACAATTTGATTAGTCCATACTCTGATAGCTATCCAATAGGATATGACAACAAAAATTTTGAAATTTCATATAAATATAAATACAACACATTTATTTCGCATTTAAACATTTGACTTTGTAGTATCAAATTGTCGAATATAATTTTTAAAATTGTGTGTTTTTTTGTAAAAACATTATTATTTGAAAATGGCTAGAACCAAGCAAACTGCACGTAAATCAACTGGTGGTAAAGCACCAAGAAAACAATTAGCAACGAAAGCTGCACGTAAAAGTGCACCAGCAACTGGTGGAGTAAAAAAACCACACAGATATCGTCCTGGTACAGTAGCTTTACGAGAAATTCGTCGTTATCAAAAAAGTACTGAATTGTTAATTCGTAAATTACCATTCCAACGTTTAGTACGTGAAATTGCACAAGATTTTAAAACCGATTTACGTTTTCAAAGTTCAGCTGTTATGGCATTACAAGAAGCTAGTGAAGCCTATTTAGTAGGTTTATTTGAAGATACCAATTTATGCGCAATTCATGCAAAGCGTGTTACAATTATGCCTAAGGATATACAATTGGCAAGACGTATTCGTGGAGAACGTGCATAAGCGTTTTAAATGACAATTTAAAAAAAAAAAAAACAAATAAGAAATATTTTCGGTCCTATATATAGGACCAACATATATTATTAAATAAGAGTATATTATTTTTATTAAAAAATATATATATATATATATATATAAATTATTGAAATAAAATTAAACATTATTAAAATTTTGTTATAATTATAAGCGATTGCTATTTCTAAAAATAAATAAATTTCATAAAATTTATATTATTTTATATTCATTTGAAATATTAAAAAAACTTCTCGCTTTAAAGTAACCATGATATGAGTTATAAATGCAATAAAATTTTATACAAAAAATAATATTTATTTGTTGACGAATAATATAAAAGGTTTACATTTCTAAATAACATATATTTATATATGGTGTGTAAAAAAAAAGAAAAGAAGAAAAATAATTTATATTTTTAATATAAAAAGGCAACCGCACACAGTGTTCCCAAGCGGTCACCCATCCAAGTACTGACTGTGCCCAATGTTGCTTAACTTCGGTGATCGGACGAGAACCGGTGTTTTCAACGTGGTATGGCTGTTGCCAGTAATAAATGAAAATTTTTACAAATATATATTTTTCATAAATATCATTAATATTAAAGTATATTATTAAAATTTTCAATGAAGTAATCAATTTAAATATATACTTATTTATTATACCATATATTTTAAATAAAAATGCAACCGCACACAGTATTCTCAAGTGGCCACCCATCCGTGGTACTGACTGTGGCAAATGTTTCTTAACTATTATTTTATAAAATATTTATACAAAAAATAATTTACTCTTATCAAATATTAATTTGTGGCCTGTATTAAGGCCTATGTTATTTTCATTTTTTAGCAAAAATAATGAAATATTTCAATATATTATTAAAGTAACAGATCATTTCTTTTTTGGTGCTGCTTTTTTAATTTTTGTAGGAGATGATTTGGCAACAGAAGCTTTCTTAGCTTTTGGTGCTTTCGGTTTACGAGCAGGGCTACTTTTGGCAGCGGATTTTGTACTTTTTGCTGGTTTTGCTTTAACTGGTGCTTTTTTTGATGCCGCTGATGATTTTGCAGTAACTTTTTTAGCAGCAGTTGATGATGATGGAGTCGCTTTTTTTGCTTTAGGCTTTTTGGCTGCCAATGATGTAGTTGTGGCTTTCTTTTCTTTTGGTGCCCGTTTACTTTTAGCACTCTTTGCTGAACCTTTTGCTCCACTTTCTTTTTTGGATACTTTTGATTTAGCTGAAGAATTAGATGAAGCGGAAGCAGCCAATTTGAATGAACCAGATGCACCTTTACCTTTAGTTTGTACCAAGGCTCCCTCAGTTACAGCAGCTTTTAAATATTTTTTAATAAATGGTGAAATTTTATCAGAATCCACTTTATAATTTGCAGCTAAATATTTTTTAATTGCTTGTAATGATGAACCACCACGTTCTTTTAAATTTTTAATTGCGTTAACAACCATTTCTGATGTACGTGGATGTGTTGGTTTTGAATGTTGTTTTGTACGTTTAGCACCAGAAGCTGTTGCTTTTTTTGTTGGTGTTGTAGAAGCAGCAGTAACCGCAGTTGCTGCAACAGCTGTAGAATTTTCTTCGGCCATATTTTTTTACTTTATAAAAATAATGTATTTATTATAAATATTTAAATGATAAAATATAATAATTCTATCAAATAAAAAATAAAGGTTTTCAATTATATCATTATTCACAATAATATAAGTCCCTATGTAAGTCAAAGTACCATGTAGAAAACACATAAAAATTAAATAGTATTTCTAATTTACTGTCGTAGTAAACATGATTTATTTTTTCAATTTCTATAATATATAAAATAATAAATTATAAATTTAATAATAATATTTATTTTATAAATTAAAATATATTTAATTTTTTTATTAACAATTATTAATAAACATAGTTTAATATTAATTATTTCAATCATACAAAACAATAATATTTTTAAGGTAAACTTAAAAAGTATATATTTTTATTTTTTATTTAATATCGATTTATTATAAATTATTAGTATATAAATAATTAAAAAATTTAATATATAAATATATATATTATAGTATAAGATTTCATTTTTAGAAAAACTTTTTTTGTCAATAATGAAAACGTATTATTATGAAATGTGTTAATCGAACATTGACAAAATATATTTCATTAGAAAATACTTTTATTTATGCATTAATATCAATAATTAACTATTAAATTAATTTTTTCATAATTATATAAAGAAATTTTATACTGATATAAGTATTTATATATTATAATATTTATTTTAAATATAAAAAAATTTATGACAAAATATATTATTAGAGTATTTGTTGAGATTAATATAAGATTATTTTAAATAAGAATTAATTTATATAATTATTAAAATATTATTAATTTTATGTTATGTAATTTTAATAAAAATAAATAATAATAATAATAAATATACAAATTTTTTAACAATTTAAATTTTATATGATCTAAATAATTTTGTTAAGTACGATATGAGAAATCATTGTAAGCTTCGTTAAGAAACTTTGTAATATAAAATAATAATAATAATATTAAATATATAAATAAATAAAATAAATTTGATATATATTTTTAGTTCATTCTGTGTATAAATCAAAGGATACCGAATAATTGGTAACGGATGCGATATATTATAGTATCGAGTATTAAAACATAATATATAAATTTATCTTGTTATTCAAATTTTTTGTTACTTAACTTATGTATTTAGAAAATTTATAATATTATTTATATAATTGACATAAAATCTTATAAATTGAAATTTTATTAATATGTATCAAAAGAAGAGAGTAACGTATTGATATAATATCAAAGGATACTGATTATTTAAATAACGAATACGTCATATATTGTTTGTGTAACGAAGTTCACTTGGCCATCTAGTTTAAAATAACATTTTCAATAGAAAGTTTATATGCTTTGTTTTTTTTTTTTCTTTAATTATTAAAAAAATAAATTGAAATTTAATTCAATCAAATTTTATAATAATTTTAAAAAAATTTTTCCTTTTAAAAAATATTTTGTGATGTTGTGATAATATGTATTAATACAAGTGCATCCTGATACTTTTATCTCTAGTAAAGGTATGAGTATCATGAACAGTTTTGTTATCTAATGATATTATTTTGATAATATTTTGTGTATATTCTTATAATATTTTGTCTAAATATCATCATAATACAATATTATTTTGATAATATTTTATGAATATTCTTATAATATGTTACCTAAATGTCATCATAATATGATGAATTATTTCCATAATAACATATAAAAAAAAAAAAAAAAAAAAAGAATCATTAATTTATAATTATTTAAATTGATTCTTTAAAAAAATATTATAATATATTATTTATAAAAATAATTTTTACTCTTATTTTAAATAAATTTGTGGCCTTTTATTAAAAGGCCTATGATCGATGTATTATTATTATAAAAATTAATGCAATGTTTTTAATTTATGCTTTCTTTTCAGTTTTCTTTGGTAATAACACTGCTTGAATGTTTGGTAATACACCACCTTGAGCAATTGTTACACCAGATAATAATTTATTTAATTCTTCATCATTACGAATTGCCAATTGTAAATGACGTGGAATGATACGTGTTTTTTTGTTATCACGGGCAGCATTACCAGCTAACTCGAGAACTTCTGCAGCCAAATATTCCATAACAGCAGCCAAATATACTGGGGCACCAGCACCTACTCGTTCAGCATAATTTCCTTTTCGTAATAATCTGTGAATTCTTCCAACAGGAAATTGTAATCCTGCTCGGCTTGATCTTGACTTTGCCTTTCCCTTTACTTTACCACCTTTACCTCGTCCAGACATAGCGAATAAATTTATTTAATTAATATTTTTTTTTGTAAATATAATCACACAGATGTGTACGTTACGGGGATTGTAACATAAATGTTTAAAATGTTATTTGGGTATTTTAATTTATAATATTTATAAAATATAAAACTTTAAAAATAAACCAATCACCTTATAGTATTATTTTTAGCCAATCAGAGAGTAGTATTCATTTTTATTGTTATATCCATCTTCGCGTATATAATACGCTAGTTGTATACACGACACGCTCATACATATACTGACTGGTGTTCTGTAACTATCTGTGTATATTAATTGTTTGTAACAATGCCACCAAAAACAAGTGGAAAAGCAGCAAAAAAAGCTGGCAAAGCTCAAAAAAATATATCAAAGAGTGATAAGAAAAAGAAGAGGAAGCGCAAGGAATCATATGCAATTTACATTTACAAAGTATTAAAACAAGTGCATCCTGATACTGGTATCTCTAGTAAAGCTATGAGTATCATGAACAGTTTTGTTAATGATATTTTTGAACGTATTGCTGCTGAAGCATCACGTTTAGCACATTATAATAAACGTTCAACAATCACAAGTCGGGAAATTCAAACCGCAGTTCGATTATTATTACCTGGTGAATTGGCAAAGCACGCTGTTAGTGAAGGTACTAAAGCTGTTACAAAATATACAAGTTCAAAATAAATAAATCGAAAATATTATTTAATTGATAACATAAAAATACATCAACATATAAAAATGGCTCTCTTTTTAAGAGAGCCATCAAATTTTTTAAATAAGAGTAAATTATTTTTATATATACAAAAAAATAAAATAAACAATTATTAATATCATATTTAATATAAAATTTTATATATTAATAGCTTGAATATATCTATTATTAGTATATCAATATTATTAATTTTAAATATAATAAAGGATATCGCGGAATATATATCGTAAATCAATGTAATGCATTTGCATTACATTACCTTTATTATTTTCATTTTACATTTACTACTTGTTTATGTACGCTTATAATTATTAGAAAAATATTTTTAATAATTTTAAAAAATAAATGAAATAATAAAAATTTAATAATAAATTATTTATTGAAAGTATAAAAAATGGTATAGCAAAATCTTTATTTTCTTTGATTAAGGCGAAATGTTTTATTAGTTATAAATTCGATAATCTCCTATCGATACTTGTTACTCTTAACTTGTATATATAAAAAATATAATAGTATATTAATTTATAATAAAATTTTTTCAAAAATTCAATAAGTTATTGTAAAATAAAATAGATAATATACAAATTATAATTTATTATTGCAGATATATTACAAAAAAAAAAAAAAAAATAAATAAAAATATTTGGTAATGTATGTTATAAACAAAATAATTTGTTGTAAACAAATTATATAATATGTTATATTTATTAACAAATTTATTTACTCTTATATAAATAAAATTAGTGGCTTCCCAAAAAGGAAAGCCTGTTTAAATTTATCGGATGTATTAAATATTCTTTAATAAATTTACTAAATATTTTAAGTAAATTATTATATTTTCTTAACCTCCAAAACCATACAAAGTACGACCTTGTCGTTTTAATGCATATACAACATCCATAGCTGTAACTGTTTTACGTTTTGCGTGTTCAGTATATGTAACAGCATCCCGAATAACATTTTCAAGGAATACTTTAAGTACACCACGTGTTTCTTCATAAATTAAACCAGAGATACGTTTTACTCCACCTCGTCGTGCTAAACGACGAATTGCAGGTTTTGTAATACCTTGGATATTATCACGCAAAACTTTTCTATGACGTTTTGCACCCCCTTTTCCAAGACCCTTTCCACCTTTTCCTCTGCCAGTCATTTTAATAAAAAATTATTTACAATATTTTAACGAACGGATAACACGTGTGTTAACCTCACAAGTATTGTAATGTATGTGAGCGCCGGTACAATTGTGCCTTTTTATATAAAGCATTAAAGATTTTTTAAGCCACGCCTATACAATTTGATTAGTCCATACTCTGATAGCTATCCAATAGGATATGACAACAAAAATTTTGAAATTTCATATAAATATAAATACAACACATTTATTTCGCATTTAAACATTTGACTTTGTAGTATCAAATTGTCGAATATAATTTTTAAAATTGTGTGTTTTTTTGTAAAAACATTATTATTTGAAAATGGCTAGAACCAAGCAAACTGCACGTAAATCAACTGGTGGTAAAGCACCAAGAAAACAATTAGCAACGAAAGCTGCACGTAAAAGTGCACCAGCAACTGGTGGAGTAAAAAAACCACACAGATATCGTCCTGGTACAGTAGCTTTACGAGAAATTCGTCGTTATCAAAAAAGTACTGAATTGTTAATTCGTAAATTACCATTCCAACGTTTAGTACGTGAAATTGCACAAGATTTTAAAACCGATTTACGTTTCCAAAGTTCAGCTGTTATGGCATTACAAGAAGCTAGTGAAGCCTATTTAGTAGGTTTATTTGAAGATACCAATTTATGCGCAATTCATGCAAAGCGTGTTACAATTATGCCTAAGGATATACAATTGGCAAGACGTATTCGTGGAGAACGTGCATAAGCGTTTTAAATGACAATTTAAAAAAAAAAAAAACAAATAAGAAATATTTTCGGTCCTATATATAGGACCAACATATATTATTAAATAAGAATATATTATTTTTATTAAAAAATATATATATATATATATATATAAATTATTGAAATAAAATTAAACATTATTAAAATTTTGTTATAATTATAAGCGATTGCTATTTCTAAAAATAAATAAATTTCATAAAATTTATATTATTTTATATTCATTTGAAATATTAAAAAAACTTCTCGCTTTAAAGTAACCATGATATGAGTTATAAATGCAATAAAATTTTATACAAAAAATAATATTTATTTGTTGACGAATAATATAAAAGGTTTACATTTCTAAATAACATATATTTATATATGGTGTGTAAAAAAAAAGAAAAGAAGAAAAATAATTTATATTTTTAATATAAAAAGGCAACCGCACACAGTGTTCCCAAGCGGTCACCCATCCAAGTACTGACTGTGCCCAATGTTGCTTAACTTCGGTGATCGGACGAGAACCGGTGTTTTCAACGTGGTATGGCTGTTGCCAGTAATAAATGAAAATTTTTACAAATATATATTTTTCATAAATATCATTAATATTAAAGTATATTATTAAAATTTTCAATGAAGTAATCAATTTAAATATATACTTATTTATTATACCATATATTTTAAATAAAAATGCAACCGCACACAGTATTCTCAAGTGGCCACCCATCCGTGGTACTGACTGTGGCAAATGTTTCTTAACTATTATTTTATAAAATATTTATACAAAAAATAATTTACTCTTATCAAATATTAATTTGTGGCCTGTATTAAGGCCTATGTTATTTTCATTTTTTAGCAAAAATAATGAAATATTTCAATATATTATTAAAGTAACAGATCATTTCTTTTTTGGTGCTGCTTTTTTAATTTTTGTAGGAGATGATTTGGCAACAGAAGCTTTCTTAGCTTTTGGTGCTTTCGGTTTACGAGCAGGGCTACTTTTGGCAGCGGATTTTGTACTTTTTGCTGGTTTTGCTTTAACTGGTGCTTTTTTTGATGCCGCTGATGATTTTGCAGTAACTTTTTTAGCAGCAGTTGATGATGATGGAGTCGCTTTTTTTGCTTTAGGCTTTTTGGCTGCCAATGATGTAGTTGTGGCTTTCTTTTCTTTTGGTGCCCGTTTACTTTTAGCACTCTTTGCTGAACCTTTTGCTCCACTTTCTTTTTTGGATACTTTTGATTTAGCTGAAGAATTAGATGAAGCGGAAGCAGCCAATTTGAATGAACCAGATGCACCTTTACCTTTAGTTTGTACCAAGGCTCCCTCAGTTACAGCAGCTTTTAAATATTTTTTAATAAATGGTGAAATTTTATCAGAATCCACTTTATAATTTGCAGCTAAATATTTTTTAATTGCTTGTAATGATGAACCACCACGTTCTTTTAAATTTTTAATTGCGTTAACAACCATTTCTGATGTACGTGGATGTGTTGGTTTTGAATGTTGTTTTGTACGTTTAGCACCAGAAGCTGTTGCTTTTTTTGTTGGTGTTGTAGAAGCAGCAGTAACCGCAGTTGCTGCAACAGCTGTAGAATTTTCTTCGGCCATATTTTTTTACTTTATAAAAATAATGTATTTATTATAAATATTTAAATGATAAAATATAATAATTCTATCAAATAAAAAATAAAGGTTTTCAATTATATCATTATTCACAATAATATAAGTCCCTATGTAAGTCAAAGTACCATGTAGAAAACACATAAAAATTAAATAGTATTTCTAATTTACTGTCGTAGTAAACATGATTTATTTTTTCAATTTCTATAATATATAAAATAATAAATTATAAATTTAATAATAATATTTATTTTATAAATTAAAATATATTTAATTTTTTTATTAACAATTATTAATAAACATAGTTTAATATTAATTATTTCAATCATACAAAACAATAATATTTTTAAGGTAAACTTAAAAAGTATATATTTTTATTTTTTATTTAATATCGATTTATTATAAATTATTAGTATATAAATAATTAAAAAATTTAATATATAAATATATATATTATAGTATAAGATTTCATTTTTAGAAAAACTTTTTTTGTCAATAATGAAAACGTATTATTATGAAATGTGTTAATCGAACATTGACAAAATATATTTCATTAGAAAATACTTTTATTTATGCATTAATATCAATAATTAACTATTAAATTAATTTTTTCATAATTATATAAAGAAATTTTATACTGATATAAGTATTTATATATTATAATATTTATTTTAAATATAAAAAAATTTATGACAAAATATATTATTAGAGTATTTGTTGAGATTAATATAAGATTATTTTAAATAAGAATTAATTTATATAATTATTAAAATATTATTAATTTTATGTTATGTAATTTTAATAAAAATAAATAATAATAATAATAAATATACAAATTTTTTAACAATTTAAATTTTATATGATCTAAATAATTTTGTTAAGTACGATATGAGAAATCATTGTAAGCTTCGTTAAGAAACTTTGTAATATAAAATAATAATAATAATATTAAATATATAAATAAATAAAATAAATTTGATATATATTTTTAGTTCATTCTGTGTATAAATCAAAGGATACCGAATAATTGGTAACGGATGCGATATATTATAGTATCGAGTATTAAAACATAATATATAAATTTATCTTGTTATTCAAATTTTTTGTTACTTAACTTATGTATTTAGAAAATTTATAATATTATTTATATAATTGACATAAAATCTTATAAATTGAAATTTTATTAATATGTATCAAAAGAAGAGAGTAACGTATTGATATAATATCAAAGGATACTGATTATTTAAATAACGAATACGTCATATATTGTTTGTGTAACGAAGTTCACTTGGCCATCTAGTTTAAAATAACATTTTCAATAGAAAGTTTATATGCTTTGTTTTTTTTTTTTCTTTAATTATTAAAAAAATAAATTGAAATTTAATTCAATCAAATTTTATAATAATTTTAAAAAAATTTTTCCTTTTAAAAAATATTTTGTGATGTTGTGATAATATGTATTAATACAAGTGCATCCTGATACTTTTATCTCTAGTAAAGGTATGAGTATCATGAACAGTTTTGTTATCTAATGATATTATTTTGATAATATTTTGTGTATATTCTTATAATATTTTGTCTAAATATCATCATAATACAATATTATTTTGATAATATTTTATGAATATTCTTATAATATGTTACCTAAATGTCATCATAATATGATGAATTATTTCCATAATAACATAAAAAAAAAAAAAAAAAAAAAAAGAATCATTAATTTATAATTATTTAAATTGATTCTTTAAAAAAATATTATAATATATTATTTATAAAAATAATTTTTACTCTTATTTTAAATAAATTTGTGGCCTTTTATTAAAAGGCCTATGATCGATGTATTATTATTATAAAAATTAATGCAATGTTTTTAATTTATGCTTTCTTTTCAGTTTTCTTTGGTAATAACACTGCTTGAATGTTTGGTAATACACCACCTTGAGCAATTGTTACACCAGATAATAATTTATTTAATTCTTCATCATTACGAATTGCCAATTGTAAATGACGTGGAATGATACGTGTTTTTTTGTTATCACGGGCAGCATTACCAGCTAACTCGAGAACTTCTGCAGCCAAATATTCCATAACAGCAGCCAAATATACTGGGGCACCAGCACCTACTCGTTCAGCATAATTTCCTTTTCGTAATAATCTGTGAATTCTTCCAACAGGAAATTGTAATCCTGCTCGGCTTGATCTTGACTTTGCCTTTCCCTTTACTTTACCACCTTTACCTCGTCCAGACATAGCGAATAAATTTATTTAATTAATATTTTTTTTTGTAAATATAATCACACAGATGTGTACGTTACGGGGATTGTAACATAAATGTTTAAAATGTTATTTGGGTATTTTAATTTATAATATTTATAAAATATAAAACTTTAAAAATAAACCAATCACCTTATAGTATTATTTTTAGCCAATCAGAGAGTAGTATTCATTTTTATTGTTATATCCATCTTCGCGTATATAATACGCTAGTTGTATACACGACACGCTCATACATATACTGACTGGTGTTCTGTAACTATCTGTGTATATTAATTGTTTGTAACAATGCCACCAAAAACAAGTGGAAAAGCAGCAAAAAAAGCTGGCAAAGCTCAAAAAAATATATCAAAGAGTGATAAGAAAAAGAAGAGGAAGCGCAAGGAATCATATGCAATTTACATTTACAAAGTATTAAAACAAGTGCATCCTGATACTGGTATCTCTAGTAAAGCTATGAGTATCATGAACAGTTTTGTTAATGATATTTTTGAACGTATTGCTGCTGAAGCATCACGTTTAGCACATTATAATAAACGTTCAACAATCACAAGTCGGGAAATTCAAACCGCAGTTCGATTATTATTACCTGGTGAATTGGCAAAGCACGCTGTTAGTGAAGGTACTAAAGCTGTTACAAAATATACAAGTTCAAAATAAATAAATCGAAAATATTATTTAATTGATAACATAAAAATACATCAACATATAAAAACGGCTCTCTTTTTAAGAGAGCCATCAAATTTTTTAAATAAGAGTAAATTATTTTTATATATACAAAAAAATAAAATAAACAATTATTAATATCATATTTAATATAAAATTTTATATATTAATAGCTTGAATATATCTATTATTAGTATATCAATATTATTAATTTTAAATATAATAAAGGATATCGCGGAATATATATCGTAAATCAGTGTAATGCAAATGCATTACATTACCTTTATTATTTTCATTTTACATTTACTACTTGTTTATGTACGCTTATAATTATTAGAAAAATATTTTTAATAATTTTAAAAAATAAATGAAATAATAAAAATTTAATAATAAATTATTTATTGAAAGTATAAAAAATGG
This sequence comes from Chrysoperla carnea, assembly GCF_905475395.1. Classification (NCBI taxonomy): domain Eukaryota; kingdom Metazoa; phylum Arthropoda; class Insecta; order Neuroptera; family Chrysopidae; genus Chrysoperla; species Chrysoperla carnea. The sequence goes on from NW_025408180.1 coordinate 14,364, forward strand.
TATAGCAAAATCTTTATTTTCTTTGATTAAGGCGAAATGTTTTATTAGTTATAAATTCGATAATCTCCTATCGATACTTGTTACTCTTAACTTGTATATATAAAAAATATAATAGTATATTAATTTATAATAAAATTTTTTCAAAAATTCAATAAGTTATTGTAAAATAAAATAGATAATATACAAATTATAATTTATTATTGCAGATATATTACAATAAAAAAAAAAAAAATAAATAAAAATATTTGGTAATGTATGTTATAAACAAAATAATTTGTTGTAAACAAATTATATAATATGTTATATTTATTAACAAATTTATTTACTCTTATATAAATAAAATTAGTGGCTTCCCAAAAAGGAAAGCCTGTTTAAATTTATCGGATGTATTAAATATTCTTTAATAAATTTACTAAATATTTTAAGTAAATTATTATATTTTCTTAACCTCCAAAACCATACAAAGTACGACATTGTCGTTTTAATGCATATACAACATCCATAGCTGTAACTGTTTTACGTTTTGCGTGTTCAGTATATGTAACAGCATCCCGAATAACATTTTCAAGGAATACTTTAAGTACACCACGTGTTTCTTCATAAATTAAACCAGAGATACGTTTTACTCCACCTCGTCGTGCTAAACGACGAATTGCAGGTTTTGTAATACCTTGGATATTATCACGCAAAACTTTTCTATGACGTTTTGCACCCCCTTTTCCAAGACCCTTTCCACCTTTTCCTCTGCCAGTCATTTTAATAAAAAATTATTTACAATATTTTAACGAACGGATAACACGTGTGTTAACCTCACAAGTATTGTAATGTATGTGAGCGCCGGTACAATTGTGCCTTTTTATATAAAGCATTAAAGATTTTTTAAGCCACGCCTATACAATTTGATTAGTCCATACTCTGATAGCTATCCAATAGGATATGACAACAAAAATTTTGAAATTTCATATAAATATAAATACAACACATTTATTTCGCATTTAAACATTTGACTTTGTAGTATCAAATTGTCGAATATAATTTTTAAAATTGTGTGTTTTTTTGTAAAAACATTATTATTTGAAAATGGCTAGAACCAAGCAAACTGCACGTAAATCAACTGGTGGTAAAGCACCAAGAAAACAATTAGCAACGAAAGCTGCACGTAAAAGTGCACCAGCAACTGGTGGAGTAAAAAAACCACACAGATATCGTCCTGGTACAGTAGCTTTACGAGAAATTCGTCGTTATCAAAAAAGTACTGAATTGTTAATTCGTAAATTACCATTCCAACGTTTAGTACGTGAAATTGCACAAGATTTTAAAACCGATTTACGTTTCCAAAGTTCAGCTGTTATGGCATTACAAGAAGCTAGTGAAGCCTATTTAGTAGGTTTATTTGAAGATACCAATTTATGCGCAATTCATGCAAAGCGTGTTACAATTATGCCTAAGGATATACAATTGGCAAGACGTATTCGTGGAGAACGTGCATAAGCGTTTTAAATGACAATTTAAAAAAAAAAAAAACAAATAAGAAATATTTTCGGTCCTATATATAGGACCAACATATATTATTAAATAAGAGTATATTATTTTTATTAAAAAATATATATATATATATATATATAAATTATTGAAATAAAATTAAACATTATTAAAATTTTGTTATAATTATAAGCGATTGCTATTTCTAAAAATAAATAAATTTCATAAAATTTATATTATTTTATATTCATTTGAAATATTAAAAAAACTTCTCGCTTTAAAGTAACCATGATATGAGTTATAAATGCAATAAAATTTTATACAAAAAATAATATTTATTTGTTGACGAATAATATAAAAGGTTTACATTTCTAAATAACATATATTTATATATGGTGTGTAAAAAAAAAGAAAAGAAGAAAAATAATTTATATTTTTAATATAAAAAGGCAACCGCACACAGTGTTCCCAAGCGGTCACCCATCCAAGTACTGACTGTGCCCAATGTTGCTTAACTTCGGTGATCGGACGAGAACCGGTGTTTTCAACGTGGTATGGCTGTTGCCAGTAATAAATGAAAATTTTTACAAATATATATTTTTCATAAATATCATTAATATTAAAGTATATTATTAAAATTTTCAATGAAGTAATCAATTTAAATATATACTTATTTATTATACCATATATTTTAAATAAAAATGCAACCGCACACAGTATTCTCAAGTGGCCACCCATCCGTGGTACTGACTGTGGCAAATGTTTCTTAACTATTATTTTATAAAATATTTATACAAAAAATAATTTACTCTTATCAAATATTAATTTGTGGCCTGTATTAAGGCCTATGTTATTTTCATTTTTTAGCAAAAATAATGAAATATTTCAATATATTATTAAAGTAACAGATCATTTCTTTTTTGGTGCTGCTTTTTTAATTTTTGTAGGAGATGATTTGGCAACAGAAGCTTTCTTAGCTTTTGGTGCTTTCGGTTTACGAGCAGGGCTACTTTTGGCAGCGGATTTTGTACTTTTTGCTGGTTTTGCTTTAACTGGTGCTTTTTTTGATGCCGCTGATGATTTTGCAGTAACTTTTTTAGCAGCAGTTGATGATGATGGAGTCGCTTTTTTTGCTTTAGGCTTTTTGGCTGCCAATGATGTAGTTGTGGCTTTCTTTTCTTTTGGTGCCCGTTTACTTTTAGCACTCTTTGCTGAACCTTTTGCTCCACTTTCTTTTTTGGATACTTTTGATTTAGCTGAAGAATTAGATGAAGCGGAAGCAGCCAATTTGAATGAACCAGATGCACCTTTACCTTTAGTTTGTACCAAGGCTCCCTCAGTTACAGCAGCTTTTAAATATTTTTTAATAAATGGTGAAATTTTATCAGAATCCACTTTATAATTTGCAGCTAAATATTTTTTAATTGCTTGTAATGATGAACCACCACGTTCTTTTAAATTTTTAATTGCGTTAACAACCATTTCTGATGTACGTGGATGTGTTGGTTTTGAATGTTGTTTTGTACGTTTAGCACCAGAAGCTGTTGCTTTTTTTGTTGGTGTTGTAGAAGCAGCAGTAACCGCAGTTGCTGCAACAGCTGTAGAATTTTCTTCGGCCATATTTTTTTACTTTATAAAAATAATGTATTTATTATAAATATTTAAATGATAAAATATAATAATTCTATCAAATAAAAAATAAAGGTTTTCAATTATATCATTATTCACAATAATATAAGTCCCTATGTAAGTCAAAGTACCATGTAGAAAACACATAAAAATTAAATAGTATTTCTAATTTACTGTCGTAGTAAACATGATTTATTTTTTCAATTTCTATAATATATAAAATAATAAATTATAAATTTAATAATAATATTTATTTTATAAATTAAAATATATTTAATTTTTTTATTAACAATTATTAATAAACATAGTTTAATATTAATTATTTCAATCATACAAAACAATAATATTTTTAAGGTAAACTTAAAAAGTATATATTTTTATTTTTTATTTAATATCGATTTATTATAAATTATTAGTATATAAATAATTAAAAAATTTAATATATAAATATATATATTATAGTATAAGATTTCATTTTTAGAAAAACTTTTTTTGTCAATAATGAAAACGTATTATTATGAAATGTGTTAATCGAACATTGACAAAATATATTTCATTAGAAAATACTTTTATTTATGCATTAATATCAATAATTAACTATTAAATTAATTTTTTCATAATTATATAAAGAAATTTTATACTGATATAAGTATTTATATATTATAATATTTATTTTAAATATAAAAAAATTTATGACAAAATATATTATTAGAGTATTTGTTGAGATTAATATAAGATTATTTTAAATAAGAATTAATTTATATAATTATTAAAATATTATTAATTTTATGTTATGTAATTTTAATAAAAATAAATAATAATAATAATAAATATACAAATTTTTTAACAATTTAAATTTTATATGATCTAAATAATTTTGTTAAGTACGATATGAGAAATCATTGTAAGCTTCGTTAAGAAACTTTGTAATATAAAATAATAATAATAATATTAAATATATAAATAAATAAAATAAATTTGATATATATTTTTAGTTCATTCTGTGTATAAATCAAAGGATACCGAATAATTGGTAACGGATGCGATATATTATAGTATCGAGTATTAAAACATAATATATAAATTTATCTTGTTATTCAAATTTTTTGTTACTTAACTTATGTATTTAGAAAATTTATAATAGTATTTATATAATTGACATAAAATCTTATAAATTGAAATTTTATTAATATGTATCAAAAGAAGAGAGTAACGTATTGATATAATATCAAAGGATACTGATTATTTAAATAACGAATACGTCATATATTGTTTGTGTAACGAAGTTCACTTGGCCATCTAGTTTAAAATAACATTTTCAATAGAAAGTTTATATGCTTTGTTTTTTTTTTTTCTTTAATTATTAAAAAAATAAATTGAAATTTAATTCAATCAAATTTTATAATAATTTTAAAAAAATTTTTCCTTTTAAAAAATATTTTGTGATGTTGTGATAATATGTATTAATACAAGTGCATCCTGATACTTTTATCTCTAGTAAAGGTATGAGTATCATGAACAGTTTTGTTATCTAATGATATTATTTTGATAATATTTTGTGTATATTCTTATAATATTTTGTCTAAATATCATCATAATACAATATTATTTTGATAATATTTTATGAATATTCTTATAATATGTTACCTAAATGTCATCATAATATGATGAATTATTTCCATAATAACATATAAAAAAAAAAAAAAAAAAAAAGAATCATTAATTTATAATTATTTAAATTGATTCTTTAAAAAAATATTATAATATATTATTTATAAAAATAATTTTTACTCTTATTTTAAATAAATTTGTGGCCTTTTATTAAAAGGCCTATGATCGATGTATTATTATTATAAAAATTAATGCAATGTTTTTAATTTATGCTTTCTTTTCAGTTTTCTTTGGTAATAACACTGCTTGAATGTTTGGTAATACACCACCTTGAGCAATTGTTACACCAGATAATAATTTATTTAATTCTTCATCATTACGAATTGCCAATTGTAAATGACGTGGAATGATACGTGTTTTTTTGTTATCACGGGCAGCATTACCAGCTAACTCGAGAACTTCTGCAGCCAAATATTCCATAACAGCAGCCAAATATACTGGGGCACCAGCACCTACTCGTTCAGCATAATTTCCTTTTCGTAATAATCTGTGAATTCTTCCAACAGGAAATTGTAATCCTGCTCGGCTTGATCTTGACTTTGCCTTTCCCTTTACTTTACCACCTTTACCTCGTCCAGACATAGCGAATAAATTTATTTAATTAATATTTTTTTTTGTAAATATAATCACACAGATGTGTACGTTACGGGGATTGTAACATAAATGTTTAAAATGTTATTTGGGTATTTTAATTTATAATATTTATAAAATATAAAACTTTAAAAATAAACCAATCACCTTATAGTATTATTTTTAGCCAATCAGAGAGTAGTATTCATTTTTATTGTTATATCCATCTTCGCGTATATAATACGCTAGTTGTATACACGACACGCTCATACATATACTGACTGGTGTTCTGTAACTATCTGTGTATATTAATTGTTTGTAACAATGCCACCAAAAACAAGTGGAAAAGCAGCAAAAAAAGCTGGCAAAGCTCAAAAAAATATATCAAAGAGTGATAAGAAAAAGAAGAGGAAGCGCAAGGAATCATATGCAATTTACATTTACAAAGTATTAAAACAAGTGCATCCTGATACTGGTATCTCTAGTAAAGCTATGAGTATCATGAACAGTTTTGTTAATGATATTTTTGAACGTATTGCTGCTGAAGCATCACGTTTAGCACATTATAATAAACGTTCAACAATCACAAGTCGGGAAATTCAAACCGCAGTTCGATTATTATTACCTGGTGAATTGGCAAAGCACGCTGTTAGTGAAGGTACTAAAGCTGTTACAAAATATACAAGTTCAAAATAAATAAATCGAAAATATTATTTAATTGATAACATAAAAATACATCAACATATAAAAACGGCTCTCTTTTTAAGAGAGCCATCAAATTTTTTAAATAAGAGTAAATTATTTTTATATATACAAAAAAATAAAATAAACAATTATTAATATCATATTTAATATAAAATTTTATATATTAATAGCTTGAATATATCTATTATTAGTATATCAATATTATTAATTTTAAATATAATAAAGGATATCGCGGAATATATATCGTAAATCAGTGTAATGCAAATGCATTACATTACCTTTATTATTTTCATTTTACATTTACTACTTGTTTATGTACGCTTATAATTATTAGAAAAATATTTTTAATAATTTTAAAAAATAAATGAAATAATAAAAATTTAATAATAAATTATTTATTGAAAGTATAAAAAATGGTATAGCAAAATCTTTATTTTCTTTGATTAAGGCGAAATGTTTTATTAGTTATAAATTCGATAATCTCCTATCGATACTTGTTACTCTTAACTTGTATATATAAAAAATATAATAGTATATTAATTTATAATAAAATTTTTTCAAAAATTCAATAAGTTATTGTAAAATAAAATAGATAATATACAAATTATAATTTATTATTGCAGATATATTACAATAAAAAAAAAAAAAATAAATAAAAATATTTGGTAATGTATGTTATAAACAAAATAATTTGTTGTAAACAAATTATATAATATGTTATATTTATTAACAAATTTATTTACTCTTATATAAATAAAATTAGTGGCTTCCCAAAAAGGAAAGCCTGTTTAAATTTATCGGATGTATTAAATATTCTTTAATAAATTTACTAAATATTTTAAGCAAATTATTATATTTTCTTAACCTCCAAAACCATACAAAGTACGACCTTGTCGTTTTAATGCATATACAACATCCATAGCTGTAACTGTTTTACGTTTTGCGTGTTCAGTATATGTAACAGCATCCCGAATAACATTTTCAAGGAATACTTTAAGTACACCACGTGTTTCTTCATAAATTAAACCAGAGATACGTTTTACTCCACCTCGTCGTGCTAAACGACGAATTGCAGGTTTTGTAATACCTTGGATATTATCACGCAAAACTTTTCTATGACGTTTTGCACCCCCTTTTCCAAGACCCTTTCCACCTTTTCCTCTGCCAGTCATTTTAATAAAAAATTATTTACAATATTTTAACGAACGGATAACACGTGTGTTAACCTCACAAGTATTGTAATGTATGTGAGCGCCGGTACAATTGTGCCTTTTTATATAAAGCATTAAAGATTTTTTAAGCCACGCCTATACAATTTGATTAGTCCATACTCTGATAGCTATCCAATAGGATATGACAACAAAAATTTTGAAATTTCATATAAATATAAATACAACACATTTATTTCGCATTTAAACATTTGACTTTGTAGTATCAAATTGTCGAATATAATTTTTAAAATTGTGTGTTTTTTTGTAAAAACATTATTATTTGAAAATGGCTAGAACCAAGCAAACTGCACGTAAATCAACTGGTGGTAAAGCACCAAGAAAACAATTAGCAACGAAAGCTGCACGTAAAAGTGCACCAGCAACTGGTGGAGTAAAAAAACCACACAGATATCGTCCTGGTACAGTAGCTTTACGAGAAATTCGTCGTTATCAAAAAAGTACTGAATTGTTAATTCGTAAATTACCATTCCAACGTTTAGTACGTGAAATTGCACAAGATTTTAAAACCGATTTACGTTTCCAAAGTTCAGCTGTTATGGCATTACAAGAAGCTAGTGAAGCCTATTTAGTAGGTTTATTTGAAGATACCAATTTATGCGCAATTCATGCAAAGCGTGTTACAATTATGCCTAAGGATATACAATTGGCAAGACGTATTCGTGGAGAACGTGCATAAGCGTTTTAAATGACAATTTAAAAAAAAAAAAAACAAATAAGAAATATTTTCGGTCCTATATATAGGACCAACATATATTATTAAATAAGAGTATATTATTTTTATTAAAAAATATATATATATATATATATATAAATTATTGAAATAAAATTAAACATTATTAAAATTTTGTTATAATTATAAGCGATTGCTATTTCTAAAAATAAATAAATTTCATAAAATTTATATTATTTTATATTCATTTGAAATATTAAAAAAACTTCTCGCTTTAAAGTAACCATGATATGAGTTATAAATGCAATAAAATTTTATACAAAAAATAATATTTATTTGTTGACGAATAATATAAAAGGTTTACATTTCTAAATAACATATATTTATATATGGTGTGTAAAAAAAAAGAAAAGAAGAAAAATAATTTATATTTTTAATATAAAAAGGCAACCGCACACAGTGTTCCCAAGCGGTCACCCATCCAAGTACTGACTGTGCCCAATGTTGCTTAACTTCGGTGATCGGACGAGAACCATTTTTTTTTTTAACATTTAATAAAATCTTTATTAATTCAAAAATATATACATATAATTTACAATGCAAGTAAATATTTCAAAATATTCATATATAATGTATGGAGGTTATTAGCTTGGTTAAGCTTTCATCCTCTAATTTGCTATTTTTATTACAAGGTAATTTTAGAAAATTAATGTTGCAAGAGATAATGTCTATTACAAGTGAGATTTTTGGTTTTGTGTTTTGATTCAGGATACAGGAAAAGGAGAGGAAAAACCTGTTTATCATTTTGGGGATGTGGTATTAGGATTTTTGATAGGTGGTTTTGGTAATTTTTATTTGAATTTTGTTTTTATTATTTATACATGTGTGTTTTTAATTTTGTGTTTTTAGATGGTTAAGTGAGATTGACGCACTTGTTTGATAGGTGTCTTGTTAGTTTGCTATTTTCTATACTGTAAGTGTAGAACTTATGTTTTAGTTGTTCAAAGTATTCTTCGATAGTTGGAATTTCAGTAAGGTAGTGTAACATGTTTATTGGGGTGTATCTGTCTGTGTTTAAAATTAGTCTTAAGCATCTGTTTTGGAGTCTTTGTATTTTGTTTTTAGTCGTAGACGAAGCATCATAACTCCACACAGGGGAGGCGTAGCTGATTATTGGCCGAATGATTGTCGTGTATAACAGTTTTTTATTTTGTCTGGACATAGGACTATTTTTGTTTAAAAGTGGATAGAGGGTTCGGATGGAGTTGTTGACTTTGTCAGAAATGTTTTTTATGTGACTTTTGAAGTAAAGTTTTTTATCGAAAATGACTCCTAAGTACTTTACTTCATTTTTTATTGTTATTTTTGTTTTGTTGATTGAAATTGGAGTAGTGACCCTGGTGTCATTAAATTTCCTTGCAAATATGATGTGTTCGGTTTTATCATTATTCAATTTGATCTTCCATTTCTGAGCAAAGTCAAGTATTAGGTTTAGATGGATTTGGGTTTGGGATGTGGCCACCTGCGCGTTAAATGAGTGCGTGAATATTGCTGTATCATCTGCGTAGATGGCCAGTTGGGTTTTGGGGAATTTTGGGATATCATTAATGTAGTAATTAAAGATGACAGGTCCGAGTACACTCCCTTGCGGTACTCCTGCTCTGGAGAATTTAATGTCTGATACAGTGTTGTTGATTTTGACTACAAATTTCCTGTTATGTAAGTAGTTTTTGATTAATAGTATTAGGTATGCAGGAAATTTGTAGTTGATTAATTTATATATAACTCCGTCCTGCCAGACGGTGTCGAATGCCTTCTCAATGTCTAGTAAACATACTGACGTAACTTTGTGTTTTTTGAATTGTTCTTTTATCGAAAAGGCAATCCTAGCCGTCTGCATGGCGGTGCTGTGTCCAGGTCTGAATCCGAACTGTTCATCTATAATTACCGCATTTTTTGATTCAAAGGATTTTATTCTGGCAAGGATTATCCTTTCCGTCAGCTTTGACAGTGTACTAAGGAGGCTTATTGGTCTGTAGTTGCTGGGGTTAGTATGGTCCTTCTTGGGTTTGTGTATGGGGATTACTGTCGCTATTTTCCACTGATCTGGGTAGTAACCTGTGATCAATATGGCGTTTATTATGTGCATTAATTGTACAATTGTTTTGTTTGTTAAATTTTTTATTTGTTTGTAGTCTATGTCATCAGGTCCTGGGGATTTGTTGTTGGGTAAGGTTTTAATTATGGATCTTATTTCTTTGGGAGTGGTGTGGATTTTGAATTTTGCTCTGGGGTTTAGTGTTTTTTGATCATGATTGAATGATTTTAGGGTGTGGTCTACTTCTTCTTGAATGGGGGATTGGAGAGGATTTGACTGGATTGATTCAAGGGTATTTCCAATTAGGTCAGCTTTGTCTTTGTCCGTGTAGTACGTGTCGTTGTTGTAAGTTAGTGAAGGTATTGGTTTTTTTGATTTTCTAAGTATTTTTGTCATTTGCCATAGTGAGTTATCTTTTGGTGTTATTTCCAGGAGCTTTTTTTGCCATTTTGTGTTGAGTAATTTATGAATTTCGTTTTTTATTGTTCGGTTAAGTTTGTTAATTTCATTTTTTAGTCCTGGGTTTCTGGTTTTTTGTTGCTGTTTTCTAAGTGAGTTGCGGTCTTTGATCAGATTTTTAATTTCGTCGTTTAGGTCGTTTTTGTAGGGGTTTACAATTAGTCTTTGTGTGTTGTCTTTCTTGGTCTGTTTAAGTGCGTCCGTTAGTTTTTTAATTTCGTCGTCTATTTTGTCAGGGGAGTCAATGTTTTTGTTTATTGTGATTTTTTTGTCGAGTTCCTTTTTATATTTTACCCAGTCAGTGGATTTGTAAGATGTTATGATATGTTTTGTCTTTTGTTTGTATGTTCCGTAGATTTCAAATAGAATTGGGTTATGATCTGAGTTTAAAGCGGGTGTAGAAATTGGTTCAGATATGTTTGTAAGGTTTTTGTTGAGTAAAAGGTCTATGTAGGTTGGAGTGGAATTGTTTGTGGGGTAGTGGGTGGGTTCTTTGGTGTGCAGGATTATGATGTTGTTGTTTTTTGTGTATTCATGTAGAGTAAGTCCGTTGGCATTGTTAATGTGGTTTTTCCAGGACACATGTCTGGCATTGAGGTCTCCTGTTATTAGTATCTTGTCTCCGACAGACGTGAGGATGTCTAGGTCTTGGGTGGTGAATTTGTTTTTTGGGCTGTTATACACAGCAATAATGTTAAGTTTGTTTTCCAGTTTTAATCCTACTGCTTCTATTGTTAGTGAGCTTGATAGATTAGTTTTTTTGTATGGTATTGTGTTTTTGATAATAATAGCTACTCCCCCTCCATGCGTTGCGCGATCGTTTCGTATTATTGAGTAATTTTTAATTTTTGGTGTGTCTTTGTGAGTAAGTTTCGTCTCTGTTATTATTGCTATGTCTATGTTTTCGTCTACTATAAAGGCTCTAAGTTCTGTCATTTTTGGCCTTAGGCCGTTGGCGTTCCAGGTCATGCATTTAGTTGCCATTTTATTTGAAGTTGTTTTGGCAAAAATCAAAGAATACTTTGAATTTTTGTAGTTCGTTTGTACAAGTTTTGAGCAGTGCATTGAGTTGATGCACTGCGTTTAACATTTTATTTAAATCGATATATGTGCCTAATTCGTCAAACTCACTTACCAGATTGTTGAATGGCGTGTTGTTTGTCGTTGCTTGTTGTTGTTGTGGGGGGGGTGAGGGGTTTTGATTAGTTGTTGAGGGTTTACCATTGTTCCATGGATTAATTGATGGCATCGGGGCTGAGATGTATCTTCCAGTTTTTGCCGGTCCTCTTGAGGATGTGGCTAGATTGGCCTGACGTTTTTGCATTTGTTCTATTTTTTTTATGTATTCCGGACATTTGGTGGAATTGGCCGGATGATTACCTTTGCAGTTGACACATTTTAGTTTTGTTAGATTTTCTTCAAGCCTAATTGGGAATTTTTGGCACTCTCGGGTCCAATGCGCTTCCGCGCACTTGAGGCATGCGGGGGGGGCCTTGCAGTTGGTTGTGGCGTGCCCCCATTGCTGGCACCGATGACATTGTATTATTTGTTTTGTGTTGTAATGTTTGGTCCAATCAATTCTAGTGTGGTACACATACTTGATATTTGCTTCCAAGTATTTAAGTGTAATGGAGTTGTCCGTGATGACTAGGAATAGTGGACGCCTCGTGTTTTTCATTTTGTATACGTTTATAATATTTATTTTATATTTTTCTTCTATGTCTATTTTTATGTCCATTGTTTCTGTATTCGAAGGGAGTCCGCCAAGTACAAAAGCATGATGCTTTTCGTCCTTACTCGTGTAAGTATGGTATGCTATTTTTCCTTCTTCTTTTGCTAAATCGAGAAGGTAGTGTTCGTATTCATTTCGGTCGTGAATGAATAGATTTGTATTTTGTTTATTATATTTAATGTGAAAGCCATTTTTTACAGTTGTTTTAATGGTTTCAGTGAACCTTTTATGATCTGTGACTGTTTGATGAAGACGATAGGTGGTGGCGATTTTAATTTTTTATTATTTTGATTTGGTGTTTGTTCATTTGTTTCTTCGTTCTGATTGTCACCCGTTTCCTCATTTTCATTTGGATTCGATTCATTTGAAGGTGTTTGTATTGGTTGTATTGGTGAAAAACGATTATTTGTGGGTATATTGTAGACTGTACTTCCTTGAAAGCAACTGAACAGACCAGTTAATTTTGATTGTTGAGTTTCAATTTCCATTTCTTGGCTTTTATTTGTATAGTTATTTGGCATATTTTTTGTTATTGTTAGAAATGATGAGACATCAGTCTCATCATTTCCAAATTTTATTTTTTTTACTGCACGATTTTGTTGTATTTTTTGTGTCACTTCTGTTAATTTTTTGTTTAGTATTTTTAAATTATGGTTACGCTTGTGCGGTCGAATTTTAATTATTTTAAAATTATTATATTGTTCTAAGTGTTTGATCAATTGTTTTTGTTTTAACACTAAATTATTCACTGTGTTTATGTGATACACTCGTATATTTAAAAAATAGTTGTGTGGTATACACTAACATTTACCATGCGTTAGCATGTTGAACACACATACACACACACACTTTGTTTACTTGTTCACTCACTGTTGTTGTGACCTTGAGTTGTCTCACTACTGTTGTGTTATATGATATTGTATGCACAAGCATACAACGCACAAGCACGTCCGTTCAGTTCAACTGACTGTGTGAGACTGGTGTTTTCACGAGAACCGGTGTTTTCAACGTGGTATGGCTGTTGCCAGTAATAAATGAAAATTTTTACAAATATATATTTTTCATAAATATCATTAATATTAAAGTATATTATTAAAATTTTCAATGAAGTAATCAATTTAAATATATACTTATTTATTATACCATATATTTTAAATAAAAATGCAACCGCACACAGTATTCTCAAGTGGCCACCCATCCGTGGTACTGACTGTGGCAAATGTTTCTTAACTATTATTTTATAAAATATTTATACAAAAAATAATTTACTCTTATCAAATATTAATTTGTGGCCTGTATTAAGGCCTATGTTATTTTCATTTTTTAGCAAAAATAATGAAATATTTCAATATATTATTAAAGTAACAGATCATTTCTTTTTTGGTGCTGCTTTTTTAATTTTTGTAGGAGATGATTTGGCAACAGAAGCTTTCTTAGCTTTTGGTGCTTTCGGTTTACGAGCAGGGCTACTTTTGGCAGCGGATTTTGTACTTTTTGCTGGTTTTGCTTTAACTGGTGCTTTTTTTGATGCCGCTGATGATTTTGCAGTAACTTTTTTAGCAGCAGTTGATGATGATGGAGTCGCTTTTTTTGCTTTAGGCTTTTTGGCTGCCAATGATGTAGTTGTGGCTTTCTTTTCTTTTGGTGCCCGTTTACTTTTAGCACTCTTTGCTGAACCTTTTGCTCCACTTTCTTTTTTGGATACTTTTGATTTAGCTGAAGAATTAGATGAAGCGGAAGCAGCCAATTTGAATGAACCAGATGCACCTTTACCTTTAGTTTGTACCAAGGCTCCCTCAGTTACAGCAGCTTTTAAATATTTTTTAATAAATGGTGAAATTTTATCAGAATCCACTTTATAATTTGCAGCTAAATATTTTTTAATTGCTTGTAATGATGAACCACCACGTTCTTTTAAATTTTTAATTGCGTTAACAACCATTTCTGATGTACGTGGATGTGTTGGTTTTGAATGTTGTTTTGTACGTTTAGCACCAGAAGCTGTTGCTTTTTTTGTTGGTGTTGTAGAAGCAGCAGTAACCGCAGTTGCTGCAACAGCTGTAGAATTTTCTTCGGCCATATTTTTTTACTTTATAAAAATAATGTATTTATTATAAATATTTAAATGATAAAATATAATAATTCTATCAAATAAAAAATAAAGGTTTTCAATTATATCATTATTCACAATAATATAAGTCCCTATGTAAGTCAAAGTACCATGTAGAAAACACATAAAAATTAAATAGTATTTCTAATTTACTGTCGTAGTAAACATGATTTATTTTTTCAATTTCTATAATATATAAAATAATAAATTATAAATTTAATAATAATATTTATTTTATAAATTAAAATATATTTAATTTTTTTATTAACAATTATTAATAAACATAGTTTAATATTAATTATTTCAATCATACAAAACAATAATATTTTTAAGGTAAACTTAAAAAGTATATATTTTTATTTTTTATTTAATATCGATTTATTATAAATTATTAGTATATAAATAATTAAAAAATTTAATATATAAATATATATATTATAGTATAAGATTTCATTTTTAGAAAAACTTTTTTTGTCAATAATGAAAACGTATTATTATGAAATGTGTTAATCGAACATTGACAAAATATATTTCATTAGAAAATACTTTTATTTATGCATTAATATCAATAATTAACTATTAAATTAATTTTTTCATAATTATATAAAGAAATTTTATACTGATATAAGTATTTATATATTATAATATTTATTTTAAATATAAAAAAATTTATGACAAAATATATTATTAGAGTATTTGTTGAGATTAATATAAGATTATTTTAAATAAGAATTAATTTATATAATTATTAAAATATTATTAATTTTATGTTATGTAATTTTAATAAAAATAAATAATAATAATAATAAATATACAAATTTTTTAACAATTTAAATTTTATATGATCTAAATAATTTTGTTAAGTACGATATGAGAAATCATTGTAAGCTTCGTTAAGAAACTTTGTAATATAAAATAATAATAATAATATTAAATATATAAATAAATAAAATAAATTTGATATATATTTTTAGTTCATTCTGTGTATAAATCAAAGGATACCGAATAATTGGTAACGGATGCGATATATTATAGTATCGAGTATTAAAACATAATATATAAATTTATCTTGTTATTCAAATTTTTTGTTACTTAACTTATGTATTTAGAAAATTTATAATATTATTTATATAATTGACATAAAATCTTATAAATTGAAATTTTATTAATATGTATCAAAAGAAGAGAGTAACGTATTGATATAATATCAAAGGATACTGATTATTTAAATAACGAATACGTCATATATTGTTTGTGTAACGAAGTTCACTTGGCCATCTAGTTTAAAATAACATTTTCAATAGAAAGTTTATATGCTTTGTTTTTTTTTTTTCTTTAATTATTAAAAAAATAAATTGAAATTTAATTCAATCAAATTTTATAATAATTTTAAAAAAATTTTTCCTTTTAAAAAATATTTTGTGATGTTGTGATAATATGTATTAATACAAGTGCATCCTGATACTTTTATCTCTAGTAAAGGTATGAGTATCATGAACAGTTTTGTTATCTAATGATATTATTTTGATAATATTTTGTGTATATTCTTATAATATTTTGTCTAAATATCATCATAATACAATATTATTTTGATAATATTTTATGAATATTCTTATAATATGTTACCTAAATGTCATCATAATATGATGAATTATTTCCATAATAACATATAAAAAAAGAAAAAAAAAAAAAAGAATCATTAATTTATAATTATTTAAATTGATTCTTTAAAAAAATATTATAATATATTATTTATAAAAATAATTTTTACTCTTATTTTAAATAAATTTGTGGCCTTTTATTAAAAGGCCTATGATCGATGTATTATTATTATAAAAATTAATGCAATGTTTTTAATTTATGCTTTCTTTTCAGTTTTCTTTGGTAATAACACTGCTTGAATGTTTGGTAATACACCACCTTGAGCAATTGTTACACCAGATAATAATTTATTTAATTCTTCATCATTACGAATTGCCAATTGTAAATGACGTGGAATGATACGTGTTTTTTTGTTATCACGGGCAGCATTACCAGCTAACTCGAGAACTTCTGCAGCCAAATATTCCATAACAGCAGCCAAATATACTGGGGCACCAGCACCTACTCGTTCAGCATAATTTCCTTTTCGTAATAATCTGTGAATTCTTCCAACAGGAAATTGTAATCCTGCTCGGCTTGATCTTGACTTTGCCTTTCCCTTTACTTTACCACCTTTACCTCGTCCAGACATAGCGAATAAATTTATTTAATTAATATTTTTTTTTGTAAATATAATCACACAGATGTGTACGTTACGGGGATTGTAACATAAATGTTTAAAATGTTATTTGGGTATTTTAATTTATAATATTTATAAAATATAAAACTTTAAAAATAAACCAATCACCTTATAGTATTATTTTTAGCCAATCAGAGAGTAGTATTCATTTTTATTGTTATATCCATCTTCGCGTATATAATACGCTAGTTGTATACACGACACGCTCATACATATACTGACTGGTGTTCTGTAACTATCTGTGTATATTAATTGTTTGTAACAATGCCACCAAAAACAAGTGGAAAAGCAGCAAAAAAAGCTGGCAAAGCTCAAAAAAATATATCAAAGAGTGATAAGAAAAAGAAGAGGAAGCGCAAGGAATCATATGCAATTTACATTTACAAAGTATTAAAACAAGTGCATCCTGATACTGGTATCTCTAGTAAAGCTATGAGTATCATGAACAGTTTTGTTAATGATATTTTTGAACGTATTGCTGCTGAAGCATCACGTTTAGCACATTATAATAAACGTTCAACAATCACAAGTCGGGAAATTCAAACCGCAGTTCGATTATTATTACCTGGTGAATTGGCAAAGCACGCTGTTAGTGAAGGTACTAAAGCTGTTACAAAATATACAAGTTCAAAATAAATAAATCGAAAATATTATTTAATTGATAACATAAAAATACATCAACATATAAAAATGGCTCTCTTTTTAAGAGAGCCATCAAATTTTTTAAATAAGAGTAAATTATTTTTATATATACAAAAAAATAAAATAAACAATTATTAATATCATATTTAATATAAAATTTTATATATTAATAGCTTGAATATATCTATTATTAGTATATCAATATTATTAATTTTAAATATAATAAAGGATATCGCGGAATATATATCGTAAATCAGTGTAATGCAAATGCATTACATTACCTTTATTATTTTCATTTTACATTTACTACTTGTTTATGTACGCTTATAATTATTAGAAAAATATTTTTAATAATTTTAAAAAATAAATGAAATAATAAAAATTTAATAATAAATTATTTATTGAAAGTATAAAAAATGGTATAGCAAAATCTTTATTTTCTTTGATTAAGGCGAAATGTTTTATTAGTTATAAATTCGATAATCTCCTATCGATACTTGTTACTCTTAACTTGTATATATAAAAAATATAATAGTATATTAATTTATAATAAAATTTTTTCAAAAATTCAATAAGTTATTGTAAAATAAAATAGATAATATACAAATTATAATTTATTATTGCAGATATATTACAATAAAAAAAAAAAAAATAAATAAAAATATTTGGTAATGTATGTTATAAACAAAATAATTTGTTGTAAACAAATTATATAATATGTTATATTTATTAACAAATTTATTTACTCTTATATAAATAAAATTAGTGGCTTCCCAAAAAGGAAAGCCTGTTTAAATTTATCGGATGTATTAAATATTCTTTAATAAATTTACTAAATATTTTAAGTAAATTATTATATTTTCTTAACCTCCAAAACCATACAAAGTACGACCTTGTCGTTTTAATGCATATACAACATCCATAGCTGTAACTGTTTTACGTTTTGCGTGTTCAGTATATGTAACAGCATCCCGAATAACATTTTCAAGGAATACTTTAAGTACACCACGTGTTTCTTCATAAATTAAACCAGAGATACGTTTTACTCCACCTCGTCGTGCTAAACGACGAATTGCAGGTTTTGTAATACCTTGGATATTATCACGCAAAACTTTTCTATGACGTTTTGCACCCCCTTTTCCAAGACCCTTTCCACCTTTTCCTCTGCCAGTCATTTTAATAAAAAATTATTTACAATATTTTAACGAACGGATAACACGTGTGTTAACCTCACAAGTATTGTAATGTATGTGAGCGCCGGTACAATTGTGCCTTTTTATATAAAGCATTAAAGATTTTTTAAGCCACGCCTATACAATTTGATTAGTCCATACTCTGATAGCTATCCAATAGGATATGACAACAAAAATTTTGAAATTTCATATAAATATAAATACAACACATTTATTTCGCATTTAAACATTTGACTTTGTAGTATCAAATTGTCGAATATAATTTTTAAAATTGTGTGTTTTTTTGTAAAAACATTATTATTTGAAAATGGCTAGAACCAAGCAAACTGCACGTAAATCAACTGGTGGTAAAGCACCAAGAAAACAATTAGCAACGAAAGCTGCACGTAAAAGTGCACCAGCAACTGGTGGAGTAAAAAAACCACACAGATATCGTCCTGGTACAGTAGCTTTACGAGAAATTCGTCGTTATCAAAAAAGTACTGAATTGTTAATTCGTAAATTACCATTCCAACGTTTAGTACGTGAAATTGCACAAGATTTTAAAACCGATTTACGTTTCCAAAGTTCAGCTGTTATGGCATTACAAGAAGCTAGTGAAGCCTATTTAGTAGGTTTATTTGAAGATACCAATTTATGCGCAATTCATGCAAAGCGTGTTACAATTATGCCTAAGGATATACAATTGGCAAGACGTATTCGTGGAGAACGTGCATAAGCGTTTTAAATGACAATTTAAAAAAAAAAAAAACAAATAAGAAATATTTTCGGTCCTATATATAGGACCAACATATATTATTAAATAAGAGTATATTATTTTTATTAAAAAATATATATATATATATATATATAAATTATTGAAATAAAATTAAACATTATTAAAATTTTGTTATAATTATAAGCGATTGCTATTTCTAAAAATAAATAAATTTCATAAAATTTATATTATTTTATATTCATTTGAAATATTAAAAAAACTTCTCGCTTTAAAGTAACCATGATATGAGTTATAAATGCAATAAAATTTTATACAAAAAATAATATTTATTTGTTGACGAATAATATAAAAGGTTTACATTTCTAAATAACATATATTTATATATGGTGTGTAAAAAAAAAGAAAAGAAGAAAAATAATTTATATTTTTAATATAAAAAGGCAACCGCACACAGTGTTCCCAAGCGGTCACCCATCCAAGTACTGACTGTGCCCAATGTTGCTTAACTTCGGTGATCGGACGAGAACCGGTGTTTTCAACGTGGTATGGCTGTTGCCAGTAATAAATGAAAATTTTTACAAATATATATTTTTCATAAATATCATTAATATTAAAGTATATTATTAAAATTTTCAATGAAGTAATCAATTTAAATATATACTTATTTATTATACCATATATTTTAAATAAAAATGCAACCGCACACAGTATTCTCAAGTGGCCACCCATCCGTGGTACTGACTGTGGCAAATGTTTCTTAACTATTATTTTATAAAATATTTATACAAAAAATAATTTACTCTTATCAAATATTAATTTGTGGCCTGTATTAAGGCCTATGTTATTTTCATTTTTTAGCAAAAATAATGAAATATTTCAATATATTATTAAAGTAACAGATCATTTCTTTTTTGGTGCTGCTTTTTTAATTTTTGTAGGAGATGATTTGGCAACAGAAGCTTTCTTAGCTTTTGGTGCTTTCGGTTTACGAGCAGGGCTACTTTTGGCAGCGGATTTTGTACTTTTTGCTGGTTTTGCTTTAACTGGTGCTTTTTTTGATGCCGCTGATGATTTTGCAGTAACTTTTTTAGCAGCAGTTGATGATGATGGAGTCGCTTTTTTTGCTTTAGGCTTTTTGGCTGCCAATGATGTAGTTGTGGCTTTCTTTTCTTTTGGTGCCCGTTTACTTTTAGCACTCTTTGCTGAACCTTTTGCTCCACTTTCTTTTTTGGATACTTTTGATTTAGCTGAAGAATTAGATGAAGCGGAAGCAGCCAATTTGAATGAACCAGATGCACCTTTACCTTTAGTTTGTACCAAGGCTCCCTCAGTTACAGCAGCTTTTAAATATTTTTTAATAAATGGTGAAATTTTATCAGAATCCACTTTATAATTTGCAGCTAAATATTTTTTAATTGCTTGTAATGATGAACCACCACGTTCTTTTAAATTTTTAATTGCGTTAACAACCATTTCTGATGTACGTGGATGTGTTGGTTTTGAAGGTTGTTTTGTACGTTTAGCACCAGAAGCTGTTGCTTTTTTTGTTGGTGTTGTAGAAGCAGCAGTAACCGCAGTTGCTGCAACAGCTGTAGAATTTTCTTCGGCCATATTTTTTTACTTTATAAAAATAATGTATTTATTATAAATATTTAAATGATAAAATATAATAATTCTATCAAATAAAAAATAAAGGTTTTCAATTATATCATTATTCACAATAATATAAGTCCCTATGTAAGTCAAAGTACCATGTAGAAAACACATAAAAATTAAATAGTATTTCTAATTTACTGTCGTAGTAAACATGATTTATTTTTTCAATTTCTATAATATATAAAATAATAAATTATAAATTTAATAATAATATTTATTTTATAAATTAAAATATATTTAATTTTTTTCTTAACAATTATTAATAAACATAGTTTAATATTAATTATTTCAATCATACAAAACAATAATATTTTTAAGGTAAACTTAAAAAGTATATATTTTTATTTTTTATTTAATATCGATTTATTATAAATTATTAGTATATAAATAATTAAAAAATTTAATATATAAATATATATATTATAGTATAAGATTTCATTTTTAGAAAAACTTTTTTTGTCAATAATGAAAACGTATTATTATGAAATGTGTTAATCGAACATTGACAAAATATATTTCATTAGAAAATACTTTTATTTATGCATTAATATCAATAATTAACTATTAAATTAATTTTTTCATAATTATATAAAGAAATTTTATACTGATATAAGTATTTATATATTATAATATTTATTTTAAATATAAAAAAATTTATGACAAAATATATTATTAGAGTATTTGTTGAGATTAATATAAGATTATTTTAAATAAGAATTAATTTATATAATTATTAAAATATTATTAATTTTATGTTATGTAATTTTAATAAAAATAAATAATAATAATAATAAATATACAAATTTTTTAACAATTTAAATTTTATATGATCTAAATAATTTTGTTAAGTACGATATGAGAAATCATTGTAAGCTTCGTTAAGAAACTTTGTAATATAAAATAATAATAATAATATTAAATATATAAATAAATAAAATAAATTTGATATATATTTTTAGTTCATTCTGTGTATAAATCAAAGGATACCGAATAATTGGTAACGGATGCGATATATTATAGTATCGAGTATTAAAACATAATATATAAATTTATCTTGTTATTCAAATTTTTTGTTACTTAACTTATGTATTTAGAAAATTTATAATATTATTTATATAATTGACATAAAATCTTATAAATTGAAATTTTATTAATATGTATCAAAAGAAGAGAGTAACGTATTGATATAATATCAAAGGATACTGATTATTTAAATAACGAATACGTCATATATTGTTTGTGTAACGAAGTTCACTTGGCCATCTAGTTTAAAATAACATTTTCAATAGAAAGTTTATATGCTTTGTTTTTTTTTTTTTTTTAATTATTAAAAAAATAAATTGAAATTTAATTCAATCAAATTTTATAATAATTTTAAAAAAATTTTTCCTTTTAAAAAATATTTTGTGATGTTGTGATAATATGTATTAATACAAGTGCATCCTGATACTTTTATCTCTAGTAAAGGTATGAGTATCATGAACAGTTTTGTTATCTAATGATATTATTTTGATAATATTTTGTGTATATTCTTATAATATTTTGTCTAAATATCATCATAATACAATATTATTTTGATAATATTTTATGAATATTCTTATAATATGTTACCTAAATGTCATCATAATATGATGAATTATTTCCATAATAACATATAAAAAAAAAAAAAAAAAAAAAGAATCATTAATTTATAATTATTTAAATTGATTCTTTAAAAAAATATTATAATATATTATTTATAAAAATAATTTTTACTCTTATTTTAAATAAATTTGTGGCCTTTTATTAAAAGGCCTATGATCGATGTATTATTATTATAAAAATTAATGCAATGTTTTTAATTTATGCTTTCTTTTCAGTTTTCTTTGGTAATAACACTGCTTGAATGTTTGGTAATACACCACCTTGAGCAATTGTTACACCAGATAATAATTTATTTAATTCTTCATCATTACGAATTGCCAATTGTAAATGACGTGGAATGATACGTGTTTTTTTGTTATCACGGGCAGCATTACCAGCTAACTCGAGAACTTCTGCAGCCAAATATTCCATAACAGCAGCCAAATATACTGGGGCACCAGCACCTACTCGTTCAGCATAATTTCCTTTTCGTAATAATCTGTGAATTCTTCCAACAGGAAATTGTAATCCTGCTCGGCTTGATCTTGACTTTGCCTTTCCCTTTACTTTACCACCTTTACCTCGTCCAGACATAGCGAATAAATTTATTTAATTAATATTTTTTTTTGTAAATATAATCACACAGATGTGTACGTTACGGGGATTGTAACATAAATGTTTAAAATGTTATTTGGGTATTTTAATTTATAATATTTATAAAATATAAAACTTTAAAAATAAACCAATCACCTTATAGTATTATTTTTAGCCAATCAGAGAGTAGTATTCATTTTTATTGTTATATCCATCTTCGCGTATATAATACGCTAGTTGTATACACGACACGCTCATACATATACTGACTGGTGTTCTGTAACTATCTGTGTATATTAATTGTTTGTAACAATGCCACCAAAAACAAGTGGAAAAGCAGCAAAAAAAGCTGGCAAAGCTCAAAAAAATATATCAAAGAGTGATAAGAAAAAGAAGAGGAAGCGCAAGGAATCATATGCAATTTACATTTACAAAGTATTAAAACAAGTGCATCCTGATACTGGTATCTCTAGTAAAGCTATGAGTATCATGAACAGTTTTGTTAATGATATTTTTGAACGTATTGCTGCTGAAGCATCACGTTTAGCACATTATAATAAACGTTCAACAATCACAAGTCGGGAAATTCAAACCGCAGTTCGATTATTATTACCTGGTGAATTGGCAAAGCACGCTGTTAGTGAAGGTACTAAAGCTGTTACAAAATATACAAGTTCAAAATAAATAAATCGAAAATATTATTTAATTGATAACATAAAAATACATCAACATATAAAAACGGCTCTCTTTTTAAGAGAGCCATCAAATTTTTTAAATAAGAGTAAATTATTTTTATATATACAAAAAAATAAAATAAACAATTATTAATATCATATTTAATATAAAATTTTATATATTAATAGCTTGAATATATCTATTATTAGTATATCAATATTATTAATTTTAAATATAATAAAGGATATCGCGGAATATATATCGTAAATCAATGTAATGCAAATGCATTACATTACCTTTATTATTTTCATTTTACATTTACTACTTGTTTATGTACGCTTATAATTATTAGAAAAATATTTTTAATAATTTTAAAAAATAAATGAAATAATAAAAATTTAATAATAAATTATTTATTGAAAGTATAAAAAATGGTATAGCAAAATCTTTATTTTCTTTGATTAAGGCGAAATGTTTTATTAGTTATAAATTCGATAATCTCCTATCGATACTTGTTACTCTTAACTTGTATATATAAAAAATATAATAGTATATTAATTTATAATAAAATTTTTTCAAAAATTCAATAAGTTATTGTAAAATAAAATAGATAATATACAAATTATAATTTATTATTGCAGATATATTACAATAAAAAAAAAAAAAATAAATAAAAATATTTGGTAATGTATGTTATAAACAAAATAATTTGTTGTAAACAAATTATATAATATGTTATATTTATTAACAAATTTATTTACTCTTATATAAATAAAATTAGTGGCTTCCCAAAAAGGAAAGCCTGTTTAAATTTATCGGATGTATTAAATATTCTTTAATAAATTTACTAAATATTTTAAGTAAATTATTATATTTTCTTAACCTCCAAAACCATACAAAGTACGACCTTGTCGTTTTAATGCATATACAACATCCATAGCTGTAACTGTTTTACGTTTTGCGTGTTCAGTATATGTAACAGCATCCCGAATAACATTTTCAAGGAATACTTTAAGTACACCACGTGTTTCTTCATAAATTAAACCAGAGATACGTTTTACTCCACCTCGTCGTGCTAAACGACGAATTGCAGGTTTTGTAATACCTTGGATATTATCACGCAAAACTTTTCTATGACGTTTTGCACCCCCTTTTCCAAGACCCTTTCCACCTTTTCCTCTGCCAGTCATTTTAATAAAAAATTATTTACAATATTTTAACGAACGGATAACACGTGTGTTAACCTCACAAGTATTGTAATGTATGTGAGCGCCGGTACAATTGTGCCTTTTTATATAAAGCATTAAAGATTTTTTAAGCCACGCCTATACAATTTGATTAGTCCATACTCTGATAGCTATCCAATAGGATATGACAACAAAAATTTTGAAATTTCATATAAATATAAATACAACACATTTATTTCGCATTTAAACATTTGACTTTGTAGTATCAAATTGTCGAATATAATTTTTAAAATTGTGTGTTTTTTTGTAAAAACATTATTATTTGAAAATGGCTAGAACCAAGCAAACTGCACGTAAATCAACTGGTGGTAAAGCACCAAGAAAACAATTAGCAACGAAAGCTGCACGTAAAAGTGCACCAGCAACTGGTGGAGTAAAAAAACCACACAGATATCGTCCTGGTACAGTAGCTTTACGAGAAATTCGTCGTTATCAAAAAAGTACTGAATTGTTAATTCGTAAATTACCATTCCAACGTTTAGTACGTGAAATTGCACAAGATTTTAAAACCGATTTACGTTTCCAAAGTTCAGCTGTTATGGCATTACAAGAAGCTAGTGAAGCCTATTTAGTAGGTTTATTTGAAGATACCAATTTATGCGCAATTCATGCAAAGCGTGTTACAATTATGCCTAAGGATATACAATTGGCAAGACGTATTCGTGGAGAACGTGCATAAGCGTTTTAAATGACAATTTAAAAAAAAAAAAAACAAATAAGAAATATTTTCGGTCCTATATATAGGACCAACATATATTATTAAATAAGAGTATATTATTTTTATTAAAAAATATATATATATATATATATATAAATTATTGAAATAAAATTAAACATTATTAAAATTTTGTTATAATTATAAGCGATTGCTATTTCTAAAAATAAATAAATTTCATAAAATTTATATTATTTTATATTCATTTGAAATATTAAAAAAACTTCTCGCTTTAAAGTAACCATGATATGAGTTATAAATGCAATAAAATTTTATACAAAAAATAATATTTATTTGTTGACGAATAATATAAAAGGTTTACATTTCTAAATAACATATATTTATATATGGTGTGTAAAAAAAAAGAAAAGAAGAAAAATAATTTATATTTTTAATATAAAAAGGCAACCGCACACAGTGTTCCCAAGCGGTCACCCATCCAAGTACTGACTGTGCCCAATGTTGCTTAACTTCGGTGATCGGACGAGAACCGGTGTTTTCAACGTGGTATGGCTGTTGCCAGTAATAAATGAAAATTTTTACAAATATATATTTTTCATAAATATCATTAATATTAAAGTATATTATTAAAATTTTCAATGAAGTAATCAATTTAAATATATACTTATTTATTATACCATATATTTTAAATAAAAATGCAACCGCACACAGTATTCTCAAGTGGCCACCCATCCGTGGTACTGACTGTGGCAAATGTTTCTTAACTATT
>NW_025408181.1:0-40485 GCF_905475395.1 Chrysoperla carnea
AATATTATTTTGATAATATTTTATGAATATTCTTATAATATGTTACCTAAATGTCATCATAATATGATGAATTATTTCCATAATAACATATAAAAAAGAAAAAAAAAAAAAAAGAATCATTAATTTATAATTATTTAAATTGATTCTTTAAAAAAATATTATAATATATTATTTATAAAAATAATTTTTACTCTTATTTTAAATAAATTTGTGGCCTTTTATTAAAAGGCCTATGATCGATGTATTATTATTATAAAAATTAATGCAATGTTTTTAATTTATGCTTTCTTTTCAGTTTTCTTTGGTAATAACACTGCTTGAATGTTTGGTAATACACCACCTTGAGCAATTGTTACACCAGATAATAATTTATTTAATTCTTCATCATTACGAATTGCCAATTGTAAATGACGTGGAATGATACGTGTTTTTTTGTTATCACGGGCAGCATTACCAGCTAACTCGAGAACTTCTGCAGCCAAATATTCCATAACAGCAGCCAAATATACTGGGGCACCAGCACCTACTCGTTCAGCATAATTTCCTTTTCGTAATAATCTGTGAATTCTTCCAACAGGAAATTGTAATCCTGCTCGGCTTGATCTTGACTTTGCCTTTCCCTTTACTTTACCACCTTTACCTCGTCCAGACATAGCGAATAAATTTATTTAATTAATATTTTTTTTTGTAAATATAATCACACAGATGTGTACGTTACGGGGATTGTAACATAAATGTTTAAAATGTTATTTGGGTATTTTAATTTATAATATTTATAAAATATAAAACTTTAAAAATAAACCAATCACCTTATAGTATTATTTTCAGCCAATCAGAGAGTAGTATTCATTTTTATTGTTATATCCATCTTCGCGTATATAATACGCTAGTTGTATACACGACACGCTCATACATATACTGACTGGTGTTCTGTAACTATCTGTGTATATTAATTGTTTGTAACAATGCCACCAAAAACAAGTGGAAAAGCAGCAAAAAAAGCTGGCAAAGCTCAAAAAAATATATCAAAGAGTGATAAGAAAAAGAAGAGGAAGCGCAAGGAATCATATGCAATTTACATTTACAAAGTATTAAAACAAGTGCATCCTGATACTGGTATCTCTAGTAAAGCTATGAGTATCATGAACAGTTTTGTTAATGATATTTTTGAACGTATTGCTGCTGAAGCATCACGTTTAGCACATTATAATAAACGTTCAACAATCACAAGTCGGGAAAT
Organism: Chrysoperla carnea; assembly: GCF_905475395.1. Lineage (NCBI taxonomy): Eukaryota > Metazoa > Arthropoda > Insecta > Neuroptera > Chrysopidae > Chrysoperla > Chrysoperla carnea. The sequence continues at coordinate 1,241 of NW_025408181.1, forward strand.
TCAAACCGCAGTTCGATTATTATTACCTGGTGAATTGGCAAAGCACGCTGTTAGTGAAGGTACTAAAGCTGTTACAAAATATACAAGTTCAAAATAAATAAATCGAAAATATTATTTAATTGATAACATAAAAATACATCAACATATAAAAACGGCTCTCTTTTTAAGAGAGCCATCAAATTTTTTAAATAAGAGTAAATTATTTTTATATATACAAAAAAATTAAATAAACAATTATTAATATCATATTTAATATAAAATTTTATATATTAATAGCTTGAATATATCTATTATTAGTATATCAATATTATTAATTTTAAATATAATAAAGGATATCGCGGAATATATATCGTAAATCAATGTAATGCATTTGCATTACATTACCTTTATTATTTTCATTTTACATTTACTACTTGTTTATGTACGCTTATAATTATTAGAAAAATATTTTTAATAATTTTAAAAAATAAATGAAATAATAAAAATTTAATAATAAATTATTTATTGAAAGTATAAAAAATGGTATAGCAAAATCTTTATTTTCTTTGATTAAGGCGAAATGTTTTATTAGTTATAAATTCGATAATCTCCTATCGATACTTGTTACTCTTAACTTGTATATATAAAAAATATAATAGTATATTAATTTATAATAAAATTTTTTCAAAAATTCAATAAGTTATTGTAAAATAAAATAGATAATATACAAATTATAATTTATTATTGCAGATATATTACAATAAAAAAAAAAAATAAAAATATTTGGTAATGTATGTTATAAACAAAATAATTTGTTGTAAACAAATTATATAATATGTTATATTTATTAACAAATTTATTTACTCTTATATAAATAAAATTAGTGGCTTCCCAAAAAGGAAAGCCTGTTTAAATTTATCGGATGTATTAAATATTCTTTAATAAATTTACTAAATATTTTAAGTAAATTATTATATTTTCTTAACCTCCAAAACCATACAAAGTACGACCTTGTCGTTTTAATGCATATACAACATCCATAGCTGTAACTGTTTTACGTTTTGCGTGTTCAGTATATGTAACAGCATCCCGAATAACATTTTCAAGGAATACTTTAAGTACACCACGTGTTTCTTCATAAATTAAACCAGAGATACGTTTTACTCCACCTCGTCGTGCTAAACGACGAATTGCAGGTTTTGTAATACCTTGGATATTATCACGCAAAACTTTTCTATGACGTTTTGCACCCCCTTTTCCAAGACCCTTTCCACCTTTTCCTCTGCCAGTCATTTTAATAAAAAATTATTTACAATATTTTAACGAACGGATAACACGTGTGTTAACCTCACAAGTATTGTAATGTATGTGAGCGCCGGTACAATTGTGCCTTTTTATATAAAGCATTAAAGATTTTTTAAGCCACGCCTATACAATTTGATTAGTCCATACTCTGATAGCTATCCAATAGGATATGACAACAAAAATTTTGAAATTTCATATAAATATAAATACAACACATTTATTTCGCATTTAAACATTTGACTTTGTAGTATCAAATTGTCGAATATAATTTTTAAAATTGTGTGTTTTTTTGTAAAAACATTATTATTTGAAAATGGCTAGAACCAAGCAAACTGCACGTAAATCAACTGGTGGTAAAGCACCAAGAAAACAATTAGCAACGAAAGCTGCACGTAAAAGTGCACCAGCAACTGGTGGAGTAAAAAAACCACACAGATATCGTCCTGGTACAGTAGCTTTACGAGAAATTCGTCGTTATCAAAAAAGTACTGAATTGTTAATTCGTAAATTACCATTCCAACGTTTAGTACGTGAAATTGCACAAGATTTTAAAACCGATTTACGTTTTCAAAGTTCAGCTGTTATGGCATTACAAGAAGCTAGTGAAGCCTATTTAGTAGGTTTATTTGAAGATACCAATTTATGCGCAATTCATGCAAAGCGTGTTACAATTATGCCTAAGGATATACAATTGGCAAGACGTATTCGTGGAGAACGTGCATAAGCGTTTTAAATGACAATTTAAAAAAAAAAAAACAAATAAGAAATATTTTCGGTCCTATATATAGGACCAACATATATTATTAAATAAGAGTATATTATTTTTATTAAAAAATATATATATATATATATATATATATATATATATATATATATATATAAATATAAATTATTGAAATAAAATTAAACATTATTAAAATTTTGTTATAATTATAAGCGATTGCTATTTCTAAAAATAAATAAATTTCATAAAATTTATATTATTTTATATTCATTTGAAATATTAAAAAAACTTCTCGCTTTAAAGTAACCATGATATGAGTTATAAATGCAATAAAATTTTATACAAAAAATAATATTTATTTGTTGATGAATAATATAAAAGGTTTACATTTCTAAATAACATATATTTATATATGGTGTGTAAAAAAAAAGAAAAGAAGAAAAATAATTTATATTTTTAATATAAAAAGGCAACCGCACACAGTGTTCCCAAGCGGTCACCCATCCAAGTACTGACTGTGCCCAATGTTGCTTAACTTCGGTGATCGGACGAGAACCGGTGTTTTCAACGTGGTATGGCTGTTGCCAGTAATAAATGAAAATTTTTACAAATATATATTTTTCATAAATATCATTAATATTAAAGTATATTATTAAAATTTTCAATGAAGTAATCAATTTAAATATATACTTATTTATTATACCATATATTTTAAATAAAAATGCAACCGCACACAGTATTCTCAAGTGGCCACCCATCCGTGGTACTGACTGTGGCAAATGTTTCTAAACTATTATTTTATAAAATATTTATACAAAAAATAATTTACTCTTATCAAATATTAATTTGTGGCCTGTATTAAGGCCTATGTTATTTTCATTTTTTAGCAAAAATAATGAAATATTTCAATATATTATTAAAGTAACAGATCATTTCTTTTTTGGTGCTGCTTTTTTAATTTTTGTAGGAGATGATTTGGCAACAGAAGCTTTCTTAGCTTTTGGTGCTTTCGGTTTACGAGCAGGGCTACTTTTGGCAGCGGATTTTGTACTTTTTGCTGGTTTTGCTTTAACTGGTGCTTTTTTTGATGCCGCTGATGATTTTGCGTAACTTTTTTAGCAGCAGTTGATGATGATGGAGTCGCTTTTTTTGCTTTAGGCTTTTTGGCTGCCAATGATGTAGTTGTGGCTTTCTTTTCTTTTGGTGCCCGTTTACTTTTAGCACTCTTTGCTGAACCTTTTGCTCCACTTTCTTTTTTGGATACTTTTGATTTAGCTGAAGAATTAGATGAAGCGGAAGCAGCCAATTTGAATGAACCAGATGCACCTTTACCTTTAGTTTGTACCAAGGCTCCCTCAGATTACAGCAGCTTTTAAATATTTTTTAATAAATGGTGAAATTTTATCAGAATCCACTTTATAATTTGCAGCTAAATATTTTTTAATTGCTTGTAATGATGAACCACCACGTTCTTTTAAATTTTTAATTGCGTTAACAACCATTTCTGATGTACGTGGATGTGTTGGTTTTGAATGTTGTTTTGTACGTTTAGCACCAGAAGCTGTTGCTTTTTTTGTTGGTGTTGTAGAAGCAGCAGTAACCGCAGTTGCTGCAACAGCTGTAGAATTTTCTTCGGCCATATTTTTTACTTTATAAAAATAATGTATTTATTATAAATATTTAAATGATAAAATATAATAATTCTATCAAATAAAAAATAAAGGTTTTCAATTATATCATTATTCACAATAATATAAGTCCCTATGTAAGTCAAAGTACCATGTAGAAAACACATAAAAATTAAATAGTATTTCTAATTTACTGTCGTAGTAAACATGATTTATTTTTTCAATTTCTATAATATATAAAATAATAAATTATAAATTTAATAATAATATTTATTTTATAAATTAAAATATATTTAATTTTTTTATTAACAATTATTAATAAACATAGTTTAATATTAATTATTTCAATCATACAAAACAATAATATTTTTAAGGTAAACTTAAAAAGTATATATTTTTATTTTTTATTTAATATCGATTTATTATAAATTATTAGTATATAAATAATTAAAAAATTTAATATATAAATATATATATTATAGTATAAGATTTCATTTTTAGAAAAACTTTTTTTGTCAATAATGAAAACGTATTATTATGAAATGTGTTAATCGAACATTGACAAAATATATTTCATTAGAAAATACTTTTATTTATGCATTAATATCAATAATTAACTATTAAATTAATTTTTTCATAATTATATAAAGAAATTTTATACTGATATAAGTATTTATATATTATAATATTTATTTTAAATATAAAAAAATTTATGACAAAATATATTATTAGAGTATTTGTTGAGATTAATATAAGATTATTTTAAATAAGAATTAATTTATATAATTATTAAAATATTATTAATTTTATGTTATGTAATTTTAATAAAAATAAATAATAATAATAAATATAAAAATTTTTTAACAATTTAAATTTTATATGATCTAAATAATTTTGTTAAGTACGATATGAGAAATCATTGTAAGCTTCGTTAAGAAACTTTGTAATATAAAATAATAATAATAATATTAAATATATAAATAAATAAAATAAATTTGATACATATTTTTGGTTCATTCTGTGTATAAATCAAAGGATACCGAATAATTGGTAACGGATGCGATATATTATAGTATCGAGTATTAAAACATAATATATAAATTTATCTTGTTATTCAAATTTTTTGTTACTTAACTTATGTATTTAGAAAATTTATAATATTATTTATATAATTGACATAAAATCTTATAAATTGAAATTTTATTAATATGTATCAAAAGAAGAGAGTAACGTATTGATATAATATCAAAGGATACTGATTATTTAAATAACGAATACGTCATATATTGTTTGTGTAACAAAGTTCACTTGGCCATCTAGTTGAAAATAACATTTTCAATAGAAAGTTTATATGCTTTTTTTTTTCTTTAATTATTAAAAAAATAAATTGAAATTTAATTCAATCAAATTTTATAATAATTTTTAAAAAATTTTTCCTTTTAAAAAATATTTTGTGATGTTGTGATAATATGTATTAATACAAGTGCATCCTGATACTTTTATCTCTAGTAAAGGTATGAGTATCATGAACAGTTTTGTTATCTAATGATATTATTTTGATAATATTTTGTGTATATTCTTATAATATTTTGTCTAAATATCATCATAATACAATATTATTTTGATAATATTTTATGAATATTCTTATAATATGTTACCTAAATGTCATCATAATATGATGAATTATTTCCATAATAACATATAAAAAAGAAAAAAAAAAAAAAGAATCATTAATTTATAATTATTTAAATTGATTCTTTAAAAAAATATTATAATATATTATTTATAAAAATAATTTTTACTCTTATTTTAAATAAATTTGTGGCCTTTTATTAAAAGGCCTATGATCGATGTATTATTATTATAAAAATTAATGCAATGTTTTTAATTTATGCTTTCTTTTCAGTTTTCTTTGGTAATAACACTGCTTGAATGTTTGGTAATACACCACCTTGAGCAATTGTTACACCAGATAATAATTTATTTAATTCTTCATCATTACGAATTGCCAATTGTAAATGACGTGGAATGATACGTGTTTTTTTGTTATCACGGGCAGCATTACCAGCTAACTCGAGAACTTCTGCAGCCAAATATTCCATAACAGCAGCCAAATATACTGGGGCACCAGCACCTACTCGTTCAGCATAATTTCCTTTTCGTAATAATCTGTGAATTCTTCCAACAGGAAATTGTAATCCTGCTCGGCTTGATCTTGACTTTGCCTTTCCCTTTACTTTACCACCTTTACCTCGTCCAGACATAGCGAATAAATTTATTTAATTAATATTTTTTTTTGTAAATATAATCACACAGATGTGTACGTTACGGGGATTGTAACATAAATGTTTAAAATGTTATTTGGGTATTTTAATTTATAATATTTATAAAATATAAAACTTTAAAAATAAACCAATCACCTTATAGTATTATTTTCAGCCAATCAGAGAGTAGTATTCATTTTTATTGTTATATCCATCTTCGCGTATATAATACGCTAGTTGTATACACGACACGCTCATACATATACTGACTGGTGTTCTGTAACTATCTGTGTATATTAATTGTTTGTAACAATGCCACCAAAAACAAGTGGAAAAGCAGCAAAAAAAGCTGGCAAAGCTCAAAAAAGATATATCAAAGAGTGATAAGAAAAAGAAGAGGAAGCGCAAGGAATCATATGCAATTTACATTTACAAAGTATTAAAACAAGTGCATCCTGATACTGGTATCTCTAGTAAAGCTATGAGTATCATGAACAGTTTTGTTAATGATATTTTTGAACGTATTGCTGCTGAAGCATCACGTTTAGCACATTATAATAAACGTTCAACAATCACAAGTCGGGAAATTCAAACCGCAGTTCGATTATTATTACCTGGTGAATTGGCAAAGCACGCTGTTAGTGAAGGTACTAAAGCTGTTACAAAATATACAAGTTCAAAATAAATAAATCGAAAATATTATTTAATTGATAACATAAAAATACATCAACATATAAAAACGGCTCTCTTTTTAAGAGAGCCATCAAATTTTTTAAATAAGAGTAAATTATTTTTATATATACAAAAAAATTAAATAAACAATTATTAATATCATATTTAATATAAAATTTTATATATTAATAGCTTGAATATATCTATTATTAGTATATCAATATTATTAATTTTAAATATAATAAAGGATATCGCGGAATATATATCGTAAATCAGTGTAATGCAAATGCATTACATTACCTTTATTATTTTCATTTTACATTTACTACTTGTTTATGTACGCTTATAATTATTAGAAAAATATTTTTAATAATTTATTTATTGAAAGTATAAAAAATGGTATAGCAAAATCTTTATTTTCTTTGATTAAGGCGAAATGTTTTATTAGTTATAAATTCGATAATCTCCTATCGATACTTGTTACTCTTAACTTGTATATATAAAAAATATAATAGTATATTAATTTATAATAAAATTTTTTCAAAAATTCAATAAGTTATTGTAAAATAAAATAGATAATATACAAATTATAATTTATTATTGCAGATATATTACAATAAAAAAAAAAAAAATAAATAAAAATATTTGGTAATGTATGTTATAAACAAAATAATTTGTTGTAAACAAATTATATAATATGTTATATTTATTAACAAATTTATTTACTCTTATATAAATAAAATTAGTGGCTTCCCAAAAAGGAAAGCCTGTTTAAATTTATCGGATGTATTAAATATTCTTTAATAAATTTACTAAATATTTTAAGTAAATTATTATATTTTCTTAACCTCCAAAACCATACAAAGTACGACCTTGTCGTTTTAATGCATATACAACATCCATAGCTGTAACTGTTTTACGTTTTGCGTGTTCAGTATATGTAACAGCATCCCGAATAACATTTTCAAGGAATACTTTAAGTACACCACGTGTTTCTTCATAAATTAAACCAGAGATACGTTTTACTCCACCTCGTCGTGCTAAACGACGAATTGCAGGTTTTGTAATACCTTGGATATTATCACGCAAAACTTTTCTATGACGTTTTGCACCCCCTTTTCCAAGACCCTTTCCACCTTTTCCTCTGCCAGTCATTTTAATAAAAAATTATTTACAATATTTTAACGAACGGATAACACGTGTGTTAACCTCACAAGTATTGTAATGTATGTGAGCGCCGGTACAATTGTGCCTTTATATAAAGCATTAAAGATTTTTTAAGCCACGCCTATACAATTTGATTAGTCCATACTCTGATAGCTATCCAATAGGATATGACAACAAAAATTTTGAAATTTCATATAAATATAAATACAACACATTTATTTCGCATTTAAACATTTGACTTTGTAGTATCAAATTGTCGAATATAATTTTTAAAATTGTGTGTTTTTTTGTAAAAACATTATTATTTGAAAATGGCTAGAACCAAGCAAACTGCACGTAAATCAACTGGTGGTAAAGCACCAAGAAAACAATTAGCAACGAAAGCTGCACGTAAAAGTGCACCAGCAACTGGTGGAGTAAAAAAACCACACAGATATCGTCCTGGTACAGTAGCTTTACGAGAAATTCGTCGTTATCAAAAAAGTACTGAATTGTTAATTCGTAAATTACCATTCCAACGTTTAGTACGTGAAATTGCACAAGATTTTAAAACCGATTTACGTTTCCAAAGTTCAGCTGTTATGGCATTACAAGAAGCTAGTGAAGCCTATTTAGTAGGTTTATTTGAAGATACCAATTTATGCGCAATTCATGCAAAGCGTGTGTACAATTATGCCTAAGGATATACAATTGGCAAGACGTATTCGTGGAGAACGTGCATAAGCGTTTTAAATGACAATTTAAAAAAAAAAAAAACAAATAAGAAATATTTTCGGTCCTATATATAGGACCAACATATATTATTAAATAAGAGTATATTATTTTTATTAAAAAATATATATATATATATATATATATATATTATTGAAATAAAATTAAACATTATTAAAATTTTGTTATAATTATAAGCGATTGCTATTTCTAAAAATAAATAAATTTCATAAAATTTATATTATTTTATATTCATTTGAAATATTAAAAAAACTTCTCGCTTTAAAGTAACCATGATATGAGTTATAAATGCAATAAAATTTTATACAAAAAATAATATTTATTTGTTGACGAATAATATAAAAGGTTTACATTTCTAAATAACATATATTTATATATGGTGTGTAAAAAAAAAGAAAAGAAGAAAAATAATTTATATTTTTAATATAAAAAGGCAACCGCACACAGTGTTCCCAAGCGGTCACCCATCCAAGTACTGACTGTGCCCAATGTTGCTTAACTTCGGTGATCGGACGAGAACCGGTGTTTTCAACGTGGTATGGCTGTTGCCAGTAATAAATGAAAATTTTTACAAATATATATTTTTCATAAATATCATTAATATTAAAGTATATTATTAAAATTTTCAATGAAGTAATCAATTTAAATATATACTTATTTATTATACCATATATTTTAAATAAAAATGCAACCGCACACAGTATTCTCAAGTGGCCACCCATCCGTGGTACTGACTGTGGCAAATGTTTCTTAACTATTATTTTATAAAATATTTATACAAAAAATAATTTACTCTTATCAAATATTAATTTGTGGCCTGTATTAAGGCCTATGTTATTTTCATTTTTTAGCAAAAATAATGAAATATTTCAATATATTATTAAAGTAACAGATCATTTCTTTTTTGGTGCTGCTTTTTTAATTTTTGTAGGAGATGATTTGGCAACAGAAGCTTTCTTAGCTTTTGGTGCTTTCGGTTTACGAGCAGGGCTACTTTTGGCAGCGGATTTTGTACTTTTTGCTGGTTTTGCTTTAACTGGTGCTTTTTTTGATGCCGCTGATGATTTTGCAGTAACTTTTTTAGCAGCAGTTGATGATGATGGAGTCGCTTTTTTTGCTTTAGGCTTTTTGGCTGCCAATGATGTAGTTGTGGCTTTCTTTTCTTTTGGTGCCCGTTTACTTTTAGCACTCTTTGCTGAACCTTTTGCTCCACTTTCTTTTTTGGATACTTTTGATTTAGCTGAAGAATTAGATGAAGCGGAAGCAGCCAATTTGAATGAACCAGATGCACCTTTACCTTTAGTTTGTACCAAGGCTCCCTCAGTTACAGCAGCTTTTAAATATTTTTTAATAAATGGTGAAATTTTATCAGAATCCACTTTATAATTTGCAGCTAAATATTTTTTAATTGCTTGTAATGATGAACCACCACGTTCTTTTAAATTTTTAATTGCGTTAACAACCATTTCTGATGTACGTGGATGTGTTGGTTTTGAATGTTGTTTTGTACGTTTAGCACCAGAAGCTGTTGCTTTTTTTGTTGGTGTTGTAGAAGCAGCAGTAACCGCAGTTGCTGCAACAGCTGTAGAATTTTCTTCGGCCATATTTTTTTACTTTATAAAAATAATGTATTTATTATAAATATTTAAATGATAAAATATAATAATTCTATCAAATAAAAAATAAAGGTTTTCAATTATATCATTATTCACAATAATATAAGTCCCTATGTAAGTCAAAGTACCATGTAGAAAACACATAAAAATTAAATAGTATTTCTAATTTACTGTCGTAGTAAACATGATTTATTTTTTCAATTTCTATAATATATAAAATAATAAATTATAAATTTAATAATAATATTTATTTTATAAATTAAAATATATTTAATTTTTTTATTAACAATTATTAATAAACATAGTTTAATATTAATTATTTCAATCATACAAAACAATAATATTTTTAAGGTAAACTTAAAAAGTATATATTTTTATTTTTTATTTAATATCGATTTATTATAAATTATTAGTATATAAATAATTAAAAAATTTAATATATAAATATATATATTATAGTATAAGATTTCATTTTTAGAAAAACTTTTTTTGTCAATAATGAAAACGTATTATTATGAAATGTGTTAATCGAACATTGACAAAATATATTTCATTAGAAAATACTTTTATTTATGCATTAATATCAATAATTAACTATTAAATTAATTTTTTCATAATTATATAAAGAAATTTTATACTGATATAAGTATTTATATATTATAATATTTATTTTAAATATAAAAAAATTTATGACAAAATATATTATTAGAGTATTTGTTGAGATTAATATAAGATTATTTTAAATAAGAATTAATTTATATAATTATTAAAATATTATTAATTTTATGTTATGTAATTTTAATAAAAATAAATAATAATAATAATAAATATACAAATTTTTTAACAATTTAAATTTTATATGATCTAAATAATTTTGTTAAGTACGATATGAGAAATCATTGTAAGCTTCGTTAAGAAACTTTGTAATATAAAATAATAATAATAATATTAAATATATAAATAAATAAAATAAATTTGATATATATTTTTAGTTCATTCTGTGTATAAATCAAAGGATACCGAATAATTGGTAACGGATGCGATATATTATAGTATCGAGTATTAAAACATAATATATAAATTTATCTTGTTATTCAAATTTTTTGTTACTTAACTTATGTATTTAGAAAATTTATAATATTATTTATATAATTGACATAAAATCTTATAAATTGAAATTTTATTAATATGTATCAAAAGAAGAGAGTAACGTATTGATATAATATCAAAGGATACTGATTATTTAAATAACGAATACGTCATATATTGTTTGTGTAACGAAGTTCACTTGGCCATCTAGTTTAAAATAACATTTTCAATAGAAAGTTTATATGCTTTGTTTTTTTTTTTTCTTTAATTATTAAAAAAATAAATTGAAATTTAATTCAATCAAATTTTATAATAATTTTAAAAAAATTTTTCCTTTTAAAAAATATTTTGTGATGTTGTGATAATATGTATTAATACAAGTGCATCCTGATACTTTTATCTCTAGTAAAGGTATGAGTATCATGAACAGTTTTGTTATCTAATGATATTATTTTGATAATATTTTGTGTATATTCTTATAATATTTTGTCTAAATATCATCATAATACAATATTATTTTGATAATATTTTATGAATATTCTTATAATATGTTACCTAAATGTCATCATAATATGATGAATTATTTCCATAATAACATATAAAAAAAGAAAAAAAAAAAAAGAATCATTAATTTATAATTATTTAAATTGATTCTTTAAAAAAATATTATAATATATTATTTATAAAAATAATTTTTACTCTTATTTTAAATAAATTTGTGGCCTTTTATTAAAAGGCCTATGATCGATGTATTATTATTATAAAAATTAATGCAATGTTTTTAATTTATGCTTTCTTTTCAGTTTTCTTTGGTAATAACACTGCTTGAATGTTTGGTAATACACCACCTTGAGCAATTGTTACACCAGATAATAATTTATTTAATTCTTCATCATTACGAATTGCCAATTGTAAATGACGTGGAATGATACGTGTTTTTTTGTTATCACGGGCAGCATTACCAGCTAACTCGAGAACTTCTGCAGCCAAATATTCCATAACAGCAGCCAAATATACTGGGGCACCAGCACCTACTCGTTCAGCATAATTTCCTTTTCGTAATAATCTGTGAATTCTTCCAACAGGAAATTGTAATCCTGCTCGGCTTGATCTTGACTTTGCCTTTCCCTTTACTTTACCACCTTTACCTCGTCCAGACATAGCGAATAAATTTATTTAATTAATATTTTTTTTTGTAAATATAATCACACAGATGTGTACGTTACGGGGATTGTAACATAAATGTTTAAAATGTTATTTGGGTATTTTAATTTATAATATTTATAAAATATAAAACTTTAAAAATAAACCAATCACCTTATAGTATTATTTTTAGCCAATCAGAGAGTAGTATTCATTTTTATTGTTATATCCATCTTCGCGTATATAATACGCTAGTTGTATACACGACACGCTCATACATATACTGACTGGTGTTCTGTAACTATCTGTGTATATTAATTGTTTGTAACAATGCCACCAAAAACAAGTGGAAAAGCAGCAAAAAAAGCTGGCAAAGCTCAAAAAAATATATCAAAGAGTGATAAGAAAAAGAAGAGGAAGCGCAAGGAATCATATGCAATTTACATTTACAAAGTATTAAAACAAGTGCATCCTGATACTGGTATCTCTAGTAAAGCTATGAGTATCATGAACAGTTTTGTTAATGATATTTTTGAACGTATTGCTGCTGAAGCATCACGTTTAGCACATTATAATAAACGTTCAACAATCACAAGTCGGGAAATTCAAACCGCAGTTCGATTATTATTACCTGGTGAATTGGCAAAGCACGCTGTTAGTGAAGGTACTAAAGCTGTTACAAAATATACAAGTTCAAAATAAATAAATCGAAAATATTATTTAATTGATAACATAAAAATACATCAACATATAAAAACGGCTCTCTTTTTAATAGAGCCATCAAATTTTTTAAATAAGAGTAAATTATTTTTATATATACAAAAAAATAAAATAAACAATTATTAATATCATATTTAATATAAAATTTTATATATTAATAGCTTGAATATATCTATTATTAGTATATCAATATTATTAATTTTAAATATAATAAAGGATATCGCGGAATATATATCGTAAATCAGTGTAATGCAAATGCATTACATTACCTTTATTATTTTCATTTTACATTTACTACTTGTTTATGTACGCTTATAATTATTAGAAAAATATTTTTAATAATTTTAAAAAATAAATGAAATAATAAAAATTTAATAATAAATTATTTATTGAAAGTATAAAAAATGGTATAGCAAAATCTTTATTTTCTTTGATTAAGGCGAAATGTTTTATTAGTTATAAATTCGATAATCTCCTATCGATACTTGTTACTCTTAACTTGTATATATAAAAAATATAATAGTATATTAATTTATAATAAAATTTTTTCAAAAATTCAATAAGTTATTGTAAAATAAAATAGATAATATACAAATTATAATTTATTATTGCAGATATATTACAATAAAAAAAAAAAAAATAAATAAAAATATTTGGTAATGTATGTTATAAACAAAATAATTTGTTGTAAACAAATTATATAATATGTTATATTTATTAACAAATTTATTTACTCTTATATAAATAAAATTAGTGGCTTCCCAAAAAGGAAAGCCTGTTTAAATTTATCGGATGTATTAAATATTCTTTAATAAATTTACTAAATATTTTAAGTAAATTATTATATTTTCTTAACCTCCAAAACCATACAAAGTACGACCTTGTCGTTTTAATGCATATACAACATCCATAGCTGTAACTGTTTTACGTTTTGCGTGTTCAGTATATGTAACAGCATCCCGAATAACATTTTCAAGGAATACTTTAAGTACACCACGTGTTTCTTCATAAATTAAACCAGAGATACGTTTTACTCCACCTCGTCGTGCTAAACGACGAATTGCAGGTTTTGTAATACCTTGGATATTATCACGCAAAACTTTTCTATGACGTTTTGCACCCCCTTTTCCAAGACCCTTTCCACCTTTTCCTCTGCCAGTCATTTTAATAAAAAATTATTTACAATATTTTTAACGAACGGATAACACGTGTGTTAACCTCACAAGTATTGTAATGTATGTGAGCGCCGGTACAATTGTGCCTTTTTATATAAAGCATTAAAGATTTTTTAAGCCACGCCTATACAATTTGATTAGTCCATACTCTGATAGCTATCCAATAGGATATGACAACAAAAATTTTGAAATTTCATATAAATATAAATACAACACATTTATTTCGCATTTAAACATTTGACTTTGTAGTATCAAATTGTCGAATATAATTTTTAAAATTGTGTGTTTTTTTGTAAAAACATTATTATTTGAAAATGGCTAGAACCAAGCAAACTGCACGTAAATCAACTGGTGGTAAAGCACCAAGAAAACAATTAGCAACGAAAGCTGCACGTAAAAGTGCACCAGCAACTGGTGGAGTAAAAAAACCACACAGATATCGTCCTGGTACAGTAGCTTTACGAGAAATTCGTCGTTATCAAAAAAGTACTGAATTGTTAATTCGTAAATTACCATTCCAACGTTTAGTACGTGAAATTGCACAAGATTTTAAAACCGATTTACGTTTCCAAAGTTCAGCTGTTATGGCATTACAAGAAGCTAGTGAAGCCTATTTAGTAGGTTTATTTGAAGATACCAATTTATGCGCAATTCATGCAAAGCGTGTTACAATTATGCCTAAGGATATACAATTGGCAAGACGTATTCGTGGAGAACGTGCATAAGCGTTTTAAATGACAATTTAAAAAAAAAAAAAACAAATAAGAAATATTTTCGGTCCTATATATAGGACCAACATATATTATTAAATAAGAGTATATTATTTTTATTAAAAAATATATATATATATATATATATAAATTATTGAAATAAAATTAAACATTATTAAAATTTTGTTATAATTATAAGCGATTGCTATTTCTAAAAATAAATAAATTTCATAAAATTTATATTATTTTATATTCATTTGAAATATTAAAAAAACTTCTCGCTTTAAAGTAACCATGATATGAGTTATAAATGCAATAAAATTTTATACAAAAAATAATATTTATTTGTTGACGAATAATATAAAAGGTTTACATTTCTAAATAACATATATTTATATATGGTGTGTAAAAAAAAAGAAAAGAAGAAAAATAATTTATATTTTTAATATAAAAAGGCAACCGCACACAGTGTTCCCAAGCGGTCACCCATCCAAGTACTGACTGTGCCCAATGTTGCTTAACTTCGGTGATCGGACGAGAACCGGTGTTTTCAACGTGGTATGGCTGTTGCCAGTAATAAATGAAAATTTTTACAAATATATATTTTTCATAAATATCATTAATATTAAAGTATATTATTAAAATTTTCAATGAAGTAATCAATTTAAATATATACTTATTTATTATACCATATATTTTAAATAAAAATGCAACCGCACACAGTATTCTCAAGTGGCCACCCATCCGTGGTACTGACTGTGGCAAATGTTTCTTAACTATTATTTTATAAAATATTTATACAAAAATAATTTACTCTTATCAAATATTAATTTGTGGCCTGTATTAAGGCCTATGTTATTTTCATTTTTTAGCAAAAATAATGAAATATTTCAATATATTATTAAAGTAACAGATCATTTCTTTTTTGGTGCTGCTTTTTTAATTTTTGTAGGAGATGATTTGGCAACAGAAGCTTTCTTAGCTTTTGGTGCTTTCGGTTTACGAGCAGGGCTACTTTTGGCAGCGGATTTTGTACTTTTTGCTGGTTTTGCTTTAACTGGTGCTTTTTTTTGATGCCGCTGATGATTTTGCAGTAACTTTTTTAGCAGCCGTTGATGATGATGGAGTCGCTTTTTTTGCTTTAGGCTTTTTGGCTGCCAATGATGTAGTTGTGGCTTTCTTTTCTTTTGGTGCCCGTTTACTTTTAGCACTCTTTGCTGAACCTTTTGCTCCACTTTCTTTTTTGGATACTTTTGATTTAGCTGAAGAATTAGATGAAGCGGAAGCAGCAATTTGAATGAACCAGATGCACCTTTACCTTTAGTTTGTACCAAGGCTCCCTCAGTTACAGCAGCTTTTAAATATTTTTTAATAAATGGTGAAATTTTATCAGAATCCACTTTATAATTTGCAGCTAAATATTTTTTAATTGCTTGTAATGATGAACCACCACGTTCTTTTAAATTTTTAATTGCGTTAACAACCATTTCTGATGTACGTGGATGTGTTGGTTTTGAATGTTGTTTTGTACGTTTAGCACCAGAAGCTGTTGCTTTTTTTGTTGGTGTTGTAGAAGCAGCAGTAACCGCAGTTGCTGCAACAGCTGTAGAATTTTCTTCGGCCATATTTTTTTACTTTATAAAAATAATGTATTTATTATAAATATTTAAATGATAAAATATAATAATTCTATCAAATAAAAAATAAAGGTTTTCAATTATATCATTATTCACAATAATATAAGTCCCTATGTAAGTCAAAGTACCATGTAGAAAACACATAAAAATTAAATAGTATTTCTAATTTACTGTCGTAGTAAACATGATTTATTTTTTCAATTTCTATAATATATAAAATAATAAATTATAAATTTAATAATAATATTTATTTTATAAATTAAAATATATTTAATTTTTTTATTAACAATTATTAATAAACATAGTTTAATATTAATTATTTCAATCATACAAAACAATAATATTTTTAAGGTAAACTTAAAAAGTATATATTTTTATTTTTTATTTAATATCGATTTATTATAAATTATTAGTATATAAATAATTAAAAAATTTAATATATAAATATATATATTATAGTATAAGATTTCATTTTTAGAAAAACTTTTTTTGTCAATAATGAAAACGTATTATTATGAAATGTGTTAATCGAACATTGACAAAATATATTTCATTAGAAAATACTTTTATTTATGCATTAATATCAATAATTAACTATTAAATTAATTTTTTCATAATTATATAAAGAAATTTTATACTGATATAAGTATTTATATATTATAATATTTATTTTAAATATAAAAAAATTTATGACAAAATATATTATTAGAGTATTTGTTGAGATTAATATAAGATTATTTTAAATAAGAATTAATTTATATAATTATTAAAATATTATTAATTTTATGTTATGTAATTTTAATAAAAATAAATAATAATAATAATAAATATACAAATTTTTTAACAATTTAAATTTTATATGATCTAAATAATTTTGTTAAGTACGATATGAGAAATCATTGTAAGCTTCGTTAAGAAACTTTGTAATATAAAATAATAATAATAATATTAAATATATAAATAAATAAAATAAATTTGATATATATTTTTAGTTCATTCTGTGTATAAATCAAAGGATACCGAATAATTGGTAACGGATGCGATATATTATAGTATCGAGTATTAAAACATAATATATAAATTTATCTTGTTATTCAAATTTTTTGTTACTTAACTTATGTATTTAGAAAATTTATAATATTATTTATATAATTGACATAAAATCTTATAAATTGAAATTTTATTAATATGTATCAAAAGAAGAGAGTAACGTATTGATATAATATCAAAGGATACTGATTATTTAAATAACGAATACGTCATATATTGTTTGTGTAACGAAGTTCACTTGGCCATCTAGTTTAAAAATAACATTTTCAATAGAAAGTTTATATGCTTTGTTTTTTTTTTTTCTTTAATTATTAAAAAAATAAATTGAAATTTAATTCAATCAAATTTTATAATAATTTTAAAAAAATTTTTCCTTTTAAAAAATATTTTGTGATGTTGTGATAATATGTATTAATACAAGTGCATCCTGATACTTTTATCTCTAGTAAAGGTATGAGTATCATGAACAGTTTTGTTATCTAATGATATTATTTTGATAATATTTTGTGTATATTCTTATAATATTTTGTCTAAATATCATCATAATACAATATTATTTTGATAATATTTTATGAATATTCTTATAATATGTTACCTAAATGTCATCATAATATGATGAATTATTTCCATAATAACATATAAAAAAAGAAAAAAAAAAAAAGAATCATTAATTTATAATTATTTAAATTGATTCTTTAAAAAAATATTATAATATATTATTTATAAAAATAATTTTTACTCTTATTTTAAATAAATTTGTGGCCTTTTATTAAAAGGCCTATGATCGATGTATTATTATTATAAAAATTAATGCAATGTTTTTAATTTATGCTTTCTTTTCAGTTTTCTTTGGTAATAACACTGCTTGAATGTTTGGTAATACACCACCTTGAGCAATTGTTACACCAGATAATAATTTATTTAATTCTTCATCATTACGAATTGCCAATTGTAAATGACGTGGAATGATACGTGTTTTTTTGTTATCACGGGCAGCATTACCAGCTAACTCGAGAACTTCTGCAGCCAAATATTCCATAACAGCAGCCAAATATACTGGGGCACCAGCACCTACTCGTTCAGCATAATTTCCTTTTCGTAATAATCTGTGAATTCTTCCAACAGGAAATTGTAATCCTGCTCGGCTTGATCTTGACTTTGCCTTTCCCTTTACTTTACCACCTTTACCTCGTCCAGACATAGCGAATAAATTTATTTAATTAATATTTTTTTTTGTAAATATAATCACACAGATGTGTACGTTACGGGGATTGTAACATAAATGTTTAAAATGTTATTTGGGTATTTTAATTTATAATATTTATAAAATATAAAACTTTAAAAATAAACCAATCACCTTATAGTATTATTTTTAGCCAATCAGAGAGTAGTATTCATTTTTATTGTTATATCCATCTTCGCGTATATAATACGCTAGTTGTATACACGACACGCTCATACATATACTGACTGGTGTTCTGTAACTATCTGTGTATATTAATTGTTTGTAACAATGCCACCAAAAACAAGTGGAAAAGCAGCAAAAAAAGCTGGCAAAGCTCAAAAAAATATATCAAAGAGTGATAAGAAAAAGAAGAGGAAGCGCAAGGAATCATATGCAATTTACATTTACAAAGTATTAAAACAAGTGCATCCTGATACTGGTATCTCTAGTAAAGCTATGAGTATCATGAACAGTTTTGTTAATGATATTTTTGAACGTATTGCTGCTGAAGCATCACGTTTAGCACATTATAATAAACGTTCAACAATCACAAGTCGGGAAATTCAAACCGCAGTTCGATTATTATTACCTGGTGAATTGGCAAAGCACGCTGTTAGTGAAGGTACTAAAGCTGTTACAAATATACAAGTTCAAAATAAATAAATCGAAAATATTATTTAATTGATAACATAAAAATACATCAACATATAAAAACGGCTCTCTTTTTAAGAGAGCCATCAAATTTTTTAAATAAGAGTAAATTATTTTTATATATACAAAAAAATAAAATAAACAATTATTAATATCATATTTAATATAAAATTTTATATATTAATAGCTTGAATATATCTATTATTAGTATATCAATATTATTAATTTTAAATATAATAAAGGATATCGCGGAATATATATCGTAAATCAGTGTAATGCAAATGCATTACATTACCTTTATTATTTTCATTTTACATTTACTACTTGTTTATGTACGCTTATAATTATTAGAAAAATATTTTTAATAATTTTAAAAAATAAATGAAATAATAAAAATTTAATAATAAATTATTTATTGAAAGTATAAAAAATGGTATAGCAAAATCTTTATTTTCTTTGATTAAGGCGAAATGTTTTATTAGTTATAAATTCGATAATCTCCTATCGATACTTGTTACTCTTAACTTGTATATATAAAAAATATAATAGTATATTAATTTATAATAAAATTTTTTCAAAAATTCAATAAGTTATTGTAAAATAAAATAGATAATATACAAATTATAATTTATTATTGCAGATATATTACAATAAAAAAAAAAAAAATAAATAAAAATATTTGGTAATGTATGTTATAAACAAAATAATTTGTTGTAAACAAATTATATAATATGTTATATTTATTAACAAATTTATTTACTCTTATATAAATAAAATTAGTGGCTTCCCAAAAAGGAAAGCCTGTTTAAATTTATCGGATGTATTAAATATTCTTTAATAAATTTACTAAATATTTTAAGTAAATTATTATATTTTCTTAACCTCCAAAACCATACAAAGTACGACCTTGTCGTTTTAATGCATATACAACATCCATAGCTGTAACTGTTTTACGTTTTGCGTGTTCAGTATATGTAACAGCATCCCGAATAACATTTTCAAGGAATACTTTAAGTACACCACGTGTTTCTTCATAAATTAAACCAGAGATACGTTTTACTCCACCTCGTCGTGCTAAACGACGAATTGCAGGTTTTGTAATACCTTGGATATTATCACGCAAAACTTTTCTATGACGTTTTGCACCCCCTTTTCCAAGACCCTTTCCACCTTTTCCTCTGCCAGTCATTTTAATAAAAAAATTATTTACAATATTTTAACGAACGGATAACACGTGTGTTAACCTCACAAGTATTGTAATGTATGTGAGCGCCGGTACAATTGTGCCTTTTTATATAAAGCATTAAAGATTTTTTAAGCCACGCCTATACAATTTGATTAGTCCATACTCTGATAGCTATCCAATAGGATATGACAACAAAAATTTTGAAATTTCATATAAATATAAATACAACACATTTATTTCGCATTTAAACATTTGACTTTGTAGTATCAAATTGTCGAATATAATTTTTAAAATTGTGTGTTTTTTTGTAAAAACATTATTATTTGAAAATGGCTAGAACCAAGCAAACTGCACGTAAATCAACTGGTGGTAAAGCACCAAGAAAACAATTAGCAACGAAAGCTGCACGTAAAAGTGCACCAGCAACTGGTGGAGTAAAAAAACCACACAGATATCGTCCTGGTACAGTAGCTTTACGAGAAATTCGTCGTTATCAAAAAAGTACTGAATTGTTAATTCGTAAATTACCATTCCAACGTTTAGTACGTGAAATTGCACAAGATTTTAAAACCGATTTACGTTTCCAAAGTTCAGCTGTTATGGCATTACAAGAAGCTAGTGAAGCCTATTTAGTAGGTTTATTTGAAGATACCAATTTATGCGCAATTCATGCAAAGCGTGTTACAATTATGCCTAAGGATATACAATTGGCAAGACGTATTCGTGGAGAACGTGCATAAGCGTTTTAAATGACAATTTAAAAAAAAAAAAACAAATAAGAAATATTTTCGGTCCTATATATAGGACCAACATATATTATTAAATAAGAGTATATTATTTTTATTAAAAAATATATATATATATATATATATAAATTATTGAAATAAAATTAAACATTATTAAAATTTTGTTATAATTATAAGCGATTGCTATTTCTAAAAATAAATAAATTTCATAAAATTTATATTATTTTATATTCATTTGAAATATTAAAAAAACTTCTCGCTTTAAAGTAACCATGATATGAGTTATAAATGCAATAAAATTTTATACAAAAAATAATATTTATTTGTTGACGAATAATATAAAAGGTTTACATTTCTAAATAACATATATTTATATATGGTGTGTAAAAAAAAAGAAAAGAAGAAAAATAATTTATATTTTTAATATAAAAAGGCAACCGCACACAGTGTTCCCAAGCGGTCACCCATCCAAGTACTGACTGTGCCCAATGTTGCTTAACTTCGGTGATCGGACGAGAACCGGTGTTTTCAACGTGGTATGGCTGTTGCCAGTAATAAATGAAAATTTTTACAAATATATATTTTTCATAAATATCATTAATATTAAAGTATATTATTAAAATTTTCAATGAAGTAATCAATTTAAATATATACTTATTTATTATACCATATATTTTAAATAAAAATGCAACCGCACACAGTATTCTCAAGTGGCCACCCATCCGTGGTACTGACTGTGGCAAATGTTTCTTAACTATTATTTTATAAAATATTTATACAAAAAATAATTTACTCTTATCAAATATTAATTTGTGGCCTGTATTAAGGCCTATGTTATTTTCATTTTTTAGCAAAAATAATGAAATATTTCAATATATTATTAAAGTAACAGATCATTTCTTTTTTGGTGCTGCTTTTTTAATTTTTGTAGGAGATGATTTGGCAACAGAAGCTTTCTTAGCTTTTGGTGCTTTCGGTTTACGAGCAGGGCTACTTTTGGCAGCGGATTTTGTACTTTTTGCTGGTTTTGCTTTAACTGGTGCTTTTTTTGATGCCGCTGATGATTTTGCAGTAACTTTTTTAGCAGCAGTTGATGATGATGGAGTCGCTTTTTTTGCTTTAGGCTTTTTGGCTGCCAATGATGTAGTTGTGGCTTTCTTTTCTTTTGGTGCCCGTTTACTTTTAGCACTCTTTGCTGAACCTTTTGCTCCACTTTCTTTTTTGGATACTTTTGATTTAGCTGAAGAATTAGATGAAGCGGAAGCAGCCAATTTGAATGAACCAGATGCACCTTTACCTTTAGTTTGTACCAAGGCTCCCTCAGTTACAGCAGCTTTTAAATATTTTTTAATAAATGGTGAAATTTTATCAGAATCCACTTTATAATTTGCAGCTAAATATTTTTTAATTGCTTGTAATGATGAACCACCACGTTCTTTTAAATTTTTAATTGCGTTAACAACCATTTCTGATGTACGTGGATGTGTTGGTTTTGAATGTTGTTTTGTACGTTTAGCACCAGAAGCTGTTGCTTTTTTTGTTGGTGTTGTAGAAGCAGCAGTAACCGCAGTTGCTGCAACAGCTGTAGAATTTTCTTCGGCCATATTTTTTTACTTTATAAAAATAATGTATTTATTATAAATATTTAAATGATAAAATATAATAATTCTATCAAATAAAAAATAAAGGTTTTCAATTATATCATTATTCACAATAATATAAGTCCCTATGTAAGTCAAAGTACCATGTAGAAAACACATAAAAATTAAATAGTATTTCTAATTTACTGTCGTAGTAAACATGATTTATTTTTTCAATTTCTATAATATATAAAATAATAAATTATAAATTTAATAATAATATTTATTTTATAAATTAAAATATATTTAATTTTTTTATTAACAATTATTAATAAACATAGTTTAATATTAATTATTTCAATCATACAAAACAATAATATTTTTAAGGTAAACTTAAAAAGTATATATTTTTATTTTTTATTTAATATCGATTTATTATAAATTATTAGTATATAAATAATTAAAAAATTTAATATATAAATATATATATTATAGTATAAGATTTCATTTTTAGAAAAACTTTTTTTGTCAATAATGAAAACGTATTATTATGAAATGTGTTAATCGAACATTGACAAAATATATTTCATTAGAAAATACTTTTATTTATGCATTAATATCAATAATTAACTATTAAATTAATTTTTTCATAATTATATAAAGAAATTTTATACTGATATAAGTATTTATATATTATAATATTTATTTTAAATATAAAAAAATTTATGACAAAATATATTATTAGAGTATTTGTTGAGATTAATATAAGATTATTTTAAATAAGAATTAATTTATATAATTATTAAAATATTATTAATTTTATGTTATGTAATTTTAATAAAAATAAATAATAATAATAATAAATATACAAATTTTTTAACAATTTAAATTTTATATGATCTAAATAATTTTGTTAAGTACGATATGAGAAATCATTGTAAGCTTCGTTAAGAAACTTTGTAATATAAAATAATAATAATAATATTAAATATATAAATAAATAAAATAAATTTGATATATATTTTTAGTTCATTCTGTGTATAAATCAAAGGATACCGAATAATTGGTAACGGATGCGATATATTATAGTATCGAGTATTAAAACATAATATATAAATTTATCTTGTTATTCAAATTTTTTGTTACTTAACTTATGTATTTAGAAAATTTATAATATTATTTATATAATTGACATAAAATCTTATAAATTGAAATTTTATTAATATGTATCAAAAGAAGAGAGTAACGTATTGATATAATATCAAAGGATACTGATTATTTAAATAACGAATACGTCATATATTGTTTGTGTAACGAAGTTCACTTGGCCATCTAGTTTAAAATAACATTTTCAATAGAAAGTTTATATGCTTTGTTTTTTTTTTTTCTTTAATTATTAAAAAAATAAATTGAAATTTAATTCAATCAAATTTTATAATAATTTTAAAAAAATTTTTCCTTTTAAAAAATATTTTGTGATGTTGTGATAATATGTATTAATACAAGTGCATCCTGATACTTTTATCTCTAGTAAAGGTATGAGTATCATGAACAGTTTTGTTATCTAATGATATTATTTTGATAATATTTTGTGTATATTCTTATAATATTTTGTCTAAATATCATCATAATACAATATTATTTTGATAATATTTTATGAATATTCTTATAATATGTTACCTAAATGTCATCATAATATGATGAATTATTTCCATAATAACATATAAAAAAAGAAAAAAAAAAAAAGAATCATTAATTTATAATTATTTAAATTGATTCTTTAAAAAAATATTATAATATATTATTTATAAAAATAATTTTTACTCTTATTTTAAATAAATTTGTGGCCTTTTAATAAAAGGCCTATGATCGATGTATTATTATTATAAAAATTAATGCAATGTTTTTAATTTATGCTTTCTTTTCAGTTTTCTTTGGTAATAACACTGCTTGAATGTTTGGTAATACACCACCTTGAGCAATTGTTACACCAGATAATAATTTATTTAATTCTTCATCATTACGAATTGCCAATTGTAAATGACGTGGAATGATACGTGTTTTTTTGTTATCACGGGCAGCATTACCAGCTAACTCGAGAACTTCTGCAGCCAAATATTCCATAACAGCAGCCAAATATACTGGGGCACCAGCACCTACTCGTTCAGCATAATTTCCTTTTCGTAATAATCTGTGAATTCTTCCAACAGGAAATTGTAATCCTGCTCGGCTTGATCTTGACTTTGCCTTTCCCTTTACTTTACCACCTTTACCTCGTCCAGACATAGCGAATAAATTTATTTAATTAATATTTTTTTTTGTAAATATAATCACACAGATGTGTACGTTACGGGGATTGTAACATAAATGTTTAAAATGTTATTTGGGTATTTTAATTTATAATATTTATAAAATATAAAACTTTAAAAATAAACCAATCACCTTAGAGTATTATTTTTAGCCAATCAGAGAGTAGTATTCATTTTTATTGTTATATCCATCTTCGCGTATATAATACGCTAGTTGTATACACGACACGCTCATACATATACTGACTGGTGTTCTGTAACTATCTGTGTATATTAATTGTTTGTAACAATGCCACCAAAAACAAGTGGAAAAGCAGCAAAAAAAGCTGGCAAAGCTCAAAAAAATATATCAAAGAGTGATAAGAAAAAGAAGAGGAAGCGCAAGGAATCATATGCAATTTACATTTACAAAGTATTAAAACAAGTGCATCCTGATACTGGTATCTCTAGTAAAGCTATGAGTATCATGAACAGTTTTGTTAATGATATTTTTGAACGTATTGCTGCTGAAGCATCACGTTTAGCACATTATAATAAACGTTCAACAATCACAAGTCGGGAAATTCAAACCGCAGTTCGATTATTATTACCTGGTGAATTGGCAAAGCACGCTGTTAGTGAAGGTACTAAAGCTGTTACAAAATATACAAGTTCAAAATAAATAAATCGAAAATATTATTTAATTGATAACATAAAAATACATCAACATATAAAAACGGCTCTCTTTTTAAGAGAGCCATCAAATTTTTTAAATAAGAGTAAATTATTTTTATATATACAAAAAAATAAAATAAACAATTATTAATATCATATTTAATATAAAATTTTATATATTAATAGCTTGAATATATCTATTATTAGTATATCAATATTATTAATTTTAAATATAATAAAGGATATCGCGGAATATATATCGTAAATCAGTGTAATGCAAATGCATTACATTACCTTTATTATTTTCATTTTACATTTACTACTTGTTTATGTACGCTTATAATTATTAGAAAAATATTTTTAATAATTTTAAAAAATAAATGAAATAATAAAAATTTAATAATAAATTATTTATTGAAAGTATAAAAAATGGTATAGCAAAATCTTTATTTTCTTTGATTAAGGCGAAATGTTTTATTAGTTATAAATTCGATAATCTCCTATCGATACTTGTTACTCTTAACTTGTATATATAAAAAATATAATAGTATATTAATTTATAATAAAATTTTTTCAAAAATTCAATAAGTTATTGTAAAATAAAATAGATAATATACAAATTATAATTTATTATTGCAGATATATTACAATAAAAAAAAAAAAAATAAATAAAACTATTTGGTAATGTATGTTATAAACAAAATAATTTGTTGTAAACAAATTATATAATATGTTATATTTATTAACAAATTTATTTACTCTTATATAAATAAAATTAGTGGCTTCCCAAAAAGGAAAGCCTGTTTAAATTTATCGGATGTATTAAATATTCTTTAATAAATTTACTAAATATTTTAAGTAAATTATTATATTTTCTTAACCTCCAAAACCATACAAAGTACGACCTTGTCGTTTTAATGCATATACAACATCCATAGCTGTAACTGTTTTACGTTTTGCGTGTTCAGTATATGTAACAGCATCCCGAATAACATTTTCAAGGAATACTTTAAGTACACCACGTGTTTCTTCATAAATTAAACCAGAGATACGTTTTACTCCACCTCGTCGTGCTAAACGACGAATTGCAGGTTTTGTAATACCTTGGATATTATCACGCAAAACTTTTCTATGACGTTTTGCACCCCCTTTTCCAAGACCCTTTCCACCTTTTCCTCTGCCAGTCATTTTAATAAAAAATTATTTACAATATTTTAACGAACGGATAACACGTGTGTTAACCTCACAAGTATTGTAATGTATGTGAGCGCCGGTACAATTGTGCCTTTTTATATAAAGCATTAAAGATTTTTTAAGCCACGCCTATACAATTTGATTAGTCCATACTCTGATAGCTATCCAATAGGATATGACAACAAAAATTTTGAAATTTCATATAAATATAAATACAACACATTTATTTCGCATTTAAACATTTGACTTTGTAGTATCAAATTGTCGAATATAATTTTTAAAATTGTGTGTTTTTTTGTAAAAACATTATTATTTGAAAATGGCTAGAACCAAGCAAACTGCACGTAAATCAACTGGTGGTAAAGCACCAAGAAAACAATTAGCAACGAAAGCTGCACGTAAAAGTGCACCAGCAACTGGTGGAGTAAAAAAACCACACAGATATCGTCCTGGTACAGTAGCTTTACGAGAAATTCGTCGTTATCAAAAAAGTACTGAATTGTTAATTCGTAAATTACCATTCCAACGTTTAGTACGTGAAATTGCACAAGATTTTAAAACCGATTTACGTTTCCAAAGTTCAGCTGTTATGGCATTACAAGAAGCTAGTGAAGCCTATTTAGTAGGTTTATTTGAAGATACCAATTTATGCGCAATTCATGCAAAGCGTGTTACAATTATGCCTAAGGATATACAATTGGCAAGACGTATTCGTGGAGAACGTGCATAAGCGTTTTAAATGACAATTTAAAAAAAAAAAAAACAAATAAGAAATATTTTCGGTCCTATATATAGGACCAACATATATTATTAAATAAGAGTATATTATTTTTATTAAAAAATATATATATATATATATATATAAATTATTGAAATAAAATTAAACATTATTAAAATTTTGTTATAATTATAAGCGATTGCTATTTCTAAAAATAAATAAATTTCATAAAATTTATATTATTTTATATTCATTTGAAATATTAAAAAAACTTCTCGCTTTAAAGTAACCATGATATGAGTTATAAATGCAATAAAATTTTATACAAAAAATAATATTTATTTGTTGACGAATAATATAAAAGGTTTACATTTCTAAATAACACATATTTATATATGGTGTGTAAAAAAAAAGAAAAGAAGAAAAATAATTTATATTTTTAATATAAAAAGGCAACCGCACACAGTGTTCCCAAGCGGTCACCCATCCAAGTACTGACTGTGCCCAATGTTGCTTAACTTCGGTGATCGGACGAGAACCGGTGTTTTCAACGTGGTATGGCTGTTGCCAGTAATAAATGAAAATTTTTACAAATATATATTTTTCATAAATATCATTAATATTAAAGTATATTATTAAAATTTTCAATGAAGTAATCAATTTAAATATATACTTATTTATTATACCATATATTTTAAATAAAAATGCAACCGCACACAGTATTCTCAAGTGGCCACCCATCCGTGGTACTGACTGTGGCAAATGTTTCTTAACTATTATTTTATAAAATATTTATACAAAAAATAATTTACTCTTATCAAATATTAATTTGTGGCCTGTATTAAGGCCTATGTTATTTTCATTTTTTAGCAAAAATAATGAAATATTTCAATATATTATTAAAGTAACAGATCATTTCTTTTTTGGTGCTGCTTTTTTAATTTTTGTAGGAGATGATTTGGCAACAGAAGCTTTCTTAGCTTTTGGTGCTTTCGGTTTACGAGCAGGGCTACTTTTGGCAGCGGATTTTGTACTTTTTGCTGGTTTTGCTTTAACTGGTGCTTTTTTTGATGCCGCTGATGATTTTGCAGTAACTTTTTTAGCAGCAGTTGATGATGATGGAGTCGCTTTTTTTGCTTTAGGCTTTTTGGCTGCCAATGATGTAGTTGTGGCTTTCTTTTCTTTTGGTGCCCGTTTACTTTTAGCACTCTTTGCTGAACCTTTTGCTCCACTTTCTTTTTTGGATACTTTTGATTTAGCTGAAGAATTAGATGAAGCGGAAGCAGCCAATTTGAATGAACCAGATGCACCTTTACCTTTAGTTTGTACCAAGGCTCCCTCAGTTACAGCAGCTTTTAAATATTTTTTAATAAATGGTGAAATTTTATCAGAATCCACTTTATAATTTGCAGCTAAATATTTTTTAATTGCTTGTAATGATGAACCACCACGTTCTTTTAAATTTTTAATTGCGTTAACAACCATTTCTGATGTACGTGGATGTGTTGGTTTTGAATGTTGTTTTGTACGTTTAGCACCAGAAGCTGTTGCTTTTTTTGTTGGTGTTGTAGAAGCAGCAGTAACCGCAGTTGCTGCAACAGCTGTAGAATTTTCTTCGGCCATATTTTTTTACTTTATAAAAATAATGTATTTATTATAAATATTTAAATGATAAAATATAATAATTCTATCAAATAAAAAATAAAGGTTTTCAATTATATCATTATTCACAATAATATAAGTCCCTATGTAAGTCAAAGTACCATGTAGAAAACACATAAAAATTAAATAGTATTTCTAATTTACTGTCGTAGTAAACATGATTTATTTTTTCAATTTCTATAATATATAAAATAATAAATTATAAATTTAATAATAATATTTATTTTATAAATTAAAATATATTTAATTTTTTTATTAACAATTATTAATAAACATAGTTTAATATTAATTATTTCAATCATACAAAACAATAATATTTTTAAGGTAAACTTAAAAAGTATATATTTTTATTTTTTATTTAATATCGATTTATTATAAATTATTAGTATATAAATAATTAAAAAATTTAATATATAAATATATATATTATAGTATAAGATTTCATTTTTAGAAAAACTTTTTTTGTCAATAATGAAAACGTATTATTATGAAATGTGTTAATCGAACATTGACAAAATATATTTCATTAGAAAATACTTTTATTTATGCATTAATATCAATAATTAACTATTAAATTAATTTTTTCATAATTATATAAAGAAATTTTATACTGATATAAGTATTTATATATTATAATATTTATTTTAAATATAAAAAAATTTATGACAAAATATATTATTAGAGTATTTGTTGAGATTAATATAAGATTATTTTAAATAAGAATTAATTTATATAATTATTAAAATATTATTAATTTTATGTTATGTAATTTTAATAAAAATAAATAATAATAATAATAAATATACAAATTTTTTAACAATTTAAATTTTATATGATCTAAATAATTTTGTTAAGTACGATATGAGAAATCATTGTAAGCTTCGTTAAGAAACTTTGTAATATAAAATAATAATAATAATATTAAATATATAAATAAATAAAATAAATTTGATATATATTTTTAGTTCATTCTGTGTATAAATCAAAGGATACCGAATAATTGGTAACGGATGCGATATATTATAGTATCGAGTATTAAAACATAATATATAAATTTATCTTGTTATTCAAATTTTTTGTTACTTAACTTATGTATTTAGAAAATTTATAATATTATTTATATAATTGACATAAAATCTTATAAATTGAAATTTTATTAATATGTATCAAAAGAAGAGAGTAACGTATTGATATAATATCAAAGGATACTGATTATTTAAATAACGAATACGTCATATATTGTTTGTGTAACGAAGTTCACTTGGCCATCTAGTTTAAAATAACATTTTCAATAGAAAGTTTATATGCTTTGTTTTTTTTTTTTCTTTAATTATTAAAAAAATAAATTGAAATTTAATTCAATCAAATTTTATAATAATTTTAAAAAAATTTTTCCTTTTAAAAAATATTTTGTGATGTTGTGATAATATGTATTAATACAAGTGCATCCTGATACTTTTATCTCTAGTAAAGGTATGAGTATCATGAACAGTTTTGTTATCTAATGATATTATTTTGATAATATTTTGTGTATATTCTTATAATATTTTGTCTAAATATCATCATAATACAATATTATTTTGATAATATTTTATGAATATTCTTATAATATGTTACCTAAATGTCATCATAATATGATGAATTATTTCCATAATAACATATAAAAAAAGAAAAAAAAAAAAAGAATCATTAATTTATAATTATTTAAATTGATTCTTTAAAAAAATATTATAATATATTATTTATAAAAATAATTTTTACTCTTATTTTAAATAAATTTGTGGCCTTTTATTAAAAGGCCTATGATCGATGTATTATTATTATAAAAATTAATGCAATGTTTTTAATTTATGCTTTCTTTTCAGTTTTCTTTGGTAATAACACTGCTTGAATGTTTGGTAATACACCACCTTGAGCAATTGTTACACCAGATAATAATTTATTTAATTCTTCATCATTACGAATTGCCAATTGTAAATGACGTGGAATGATACGTGTTTTTTTGTTATCACGGGCAGCATTACCAGCTAACTCGAGAACTTCTGCAGCCAAATATTCCATAACAGCAGCCAAATATACTGGGGCACCAGCACCTACTCGTTCAGCATAATTTCCTTTTCGTAATAATCTGTGAATTCTTCCAACAGGAAATTGTAATCCTGCTCGGCTTGATCTTGACTTTGCCTTTCCCTTTACTTTACCACCTTTACCTCGTCCAGACATAGCGAATAAATTTATTTAATTAATATTTTTTTTTGTAAATATAATCACACAGATGTGTACGTTACGGGGATTGTAACATAAATGTTTAAAATGTTATTTGGGTATTTTAATTTATAATATTTATAAAATATAAAACTTTAAAAATAAACCAATCACCTTATAGTATTATTTTTAGCCAATCAGAGAGTAGTATTCATTTTTATTGTTATATCCATCTTCGCGTATATAATACGCTAGTTGTATACACGACACGCTCATACATATACTGACTGGTGTTCTGTAACTATCTGTGTATATTAATTGTTTGTAACAATGCCACCAAAAACAAGTGGAAAAGCAGCAAAAAAAGCTGGCAAAGCTCAAAAAAATATATCAAAGAGTGATAAGAAAAAGAAGAGGAAGCGCAAGGAATCATATGCAATTTACATTTACAAAGTATTAAAACAAGTGCATCCTGATACTGGTATCTCTAGTAAAGCTATGAGTATCATGAACAGTTTTGTTAATGATATTTTTGAACGTATTGCTGCTGAAGCATCACGTTTAGCACATTATAATAAACGTTCAACAATCACAAGTCGGGAAATTCAAACCGCAGTTCGATTATTATTACCTGGTGAATTGGCAAAGCACGCTGTTAGTGAAGGTACTAAAGCTGTTACAAAATATACAAGTTCAAAATAAATAAATCGAAAATATTATTTAATTGATAACATAAAAATACATCAACATATAAAAACGGCTCTCTTTTTAAGAGAGCCATCAAATTTTTTAAATAAGAGTAAATTATTTTTATATATACAAAAAAATAAAATAAACAATTATTAATATCATATTTAATATAAAATTTTATATATTAATAGCTTGAATATATCTATTATTAGTATATCAATATTATTAATTTTAAATATAATAAAGGATATCGCGGAATATATATCGTAAATCAGTGTAATGCAAATGCATTACATTACCTTTATTATTTTCATTTTACATTTACTACTTGTTTATGTACGCTTATAATTATTAGAAAAATATTTTTAATAATTTTAAAAAATAAATGAAATAATAAAAATTTAATAATAAATTATTTATTGAAAGTATAAAAAATGGTATAGCAAAATCTTTATTTTCTTTGATTAAGGCGAAATGTTTTATTAGTTATAAATTCGATAATCTCCTATCGATACTTGTTACTCTTAACTTGTATATATAAAAAATATAATAGTATATTAATTTATAATAAAATTTTTTCAAAAATTCAATAAGTTATTGTAAAATAAAATAGATAATATACAAATTATAATTTATTATTGCAGATATATTACAATAAAAAAAAAAAAAATAAATAAAAATATTTGGTAATGTATGTTATAAACAAAATAATTTGTTGTAAACAAATTATATAATATGTTATATTTATTAACAAATTTATTTACTCTTATATAAATAAAATTAGTGGCTTCCCAAAAAGGAAAGCCTGTTTAAATTTATCGGATGTATTAAATATTCTTTAATAAATTTACTAAATATTTTAAGTAAATTATTATATTTTCTTAACCTCCAAAACCATACAAAGTACGACCTTGTCGTTTTAATGCATATACAACATCCATAGCTGTAACTGTTTTACGTTTTGCGTGTTCAGTATATGTAACAGCATCCCGAATAACATTTTCAAGGAATACTTTAAGTACACCACGTGTTTCTTCATAAATTAAACCAGAGATACGTTTTACTCCACCTCGTCGTGCTAAACGACGAATTGCAGGTTTTGTAATACCTTGGATATTATCACGCAAAACTTTTCTATGACGTTTTGCACCCCCTTTTCCAAGACCCTTTCCACCTTTTCCTCTGCCAGTCATTTTAATAAAAAATTATTTACAATATTTTAACGAACGGATAACACGTGTGTTAACCTCACAAGTATTGTAATGTATGTGAGCGCCGGTACAATTGTGCCTTTTTATATAAAGCATTAAAGATTTTTTAAGCCACGCCTATACAATTTGATTAGTCCATACTCTGATAGCTATCCAATAGGATATGACAACAAAAATTTTGAAATTTCATATAAATATAAATACAACACATTTATTTCGCATTTAAACATTTGACTTTGTAGTATCAAATTGTCGAATATAATTTTTAAAATTGTGTGTTTTTTTGTAAAAACATTATTATTTGAAAATGGCTAGAACCAAGCAAACTGCACGTAAATCAACTGGTGGTAAAGCACCAAGAAAACAATTAGCAACGAAAGCTGCACGTAAAAGTGCACCAGCAACTGGTGGAGTAAAAAAACCACACAGATATCGTCCTGGTACAGTAGCTTTACGAGAAATTCGTCGTTATCAAAAAAGTACTGAATTGTTAATTCGTAAATTACCATTCCAACGTTTAGTACGTGAAATTGCACAAGATTTTAAAACCGATTTACGTTTCCAAAGTTCAGCTGTTATGGCATTACAAGAAGCTAGTGAAGCCTATTTAGTAGGTTTATTTGAAGATACCAATTTATGCGCAATTCATGCAAAGCGTGTTACAATTATGCCTAAGGATATACAATTGGCAAGACGTATTCGTGGAGAACGTGCATAAGCGTTTTAAATGACAATTTAAAAAAAAAAAAAACAAATAAGAAATATTTTCGGTCCTATATATAGGACCAACATATATTATTAAATAAGAGTATATTATTTTTATTAAAAAATATATATATATATATATATATATAAATTATTGAAATAAAATTAAACATTATTAAAATTTTGTTATAATTATAAGCGATTGCTATTTCTAAAAATAAATAAATTTCATAAAATTTATATTATTTTATATTCATTTGAAATATTAAAAAAACTTCTCGCTTTAAAGTAACCATGATATGAGTTATAAATGCAATAAAATTTTATACAAAAAATAATATTTATTTGTTGACGAATAATATAAAAGGTTTACATTTCTAAATAACATATATTTATATATGGTGTGTAAAAAAAAAGAAAAGAAGAAAAATAATTTATATTTTTAATATAAAAAGGCAACCGCACACAGTGTTCCCAAGCGGTCACCCATCCAAGTACTGACTGTGCCCAATGTTGCTTAACTTCGGTGATCGGACGAGAACCGGTGTTTTCAACGTGGTATGGCTGTTGCCAGTAATAAATGAAAATTTTTACAAATATATATTTTTCATAAATATCATTAATATTAAAGTATATTATTAAAATTTTCAATGAAGTAATCAATTTAAATATATACTTATTTATTATACCATATATTTTAAATAAAAATGCAACCGCACACAGTATTCTCAAGTGGCCACCCATCCGTGGTACTGACTGTGGCAAATGTTTCTTAACTATTATTTTATAAAAATATTTATACAAAAAATAATTTACTCTTATCAAATATTAATTTGTGGCCTGTATTAAGGCCTATGTTATTTTCATTTTTTAGCAAAAATAATGAAATATTTCAATATATTATTAAAGTAACAGATCATTTCTTTTTTGGTGCTGCTTTTTTAATTTTTGTAGGAGATGATTTGGCAACAGAAGCTTTCTTAGCTTTTGGTGCTTTCGGTTTACGAGCAGGGCTACTTTTGGCAGCGGATTTTGTACTTTTTGCTGGTTTTGCTTTAACTGGTGCTTTTTTGATGCCGCTGATGATTTTGCAGTAACTTTTTTAGCAGCAGTTGATGATGATGGAGTCGCTTTTTTTGCTTTAGGCTTTTTGGCTGCCAATGATGTAGTTGTGGCTTTCTTTTCTTTGGTGCCCGTTTACTTTTAGCACTCTTTGCTGAACCTTTTGCTCCACTTTCTTTTTTGGATACTTTTGATTTAGCTGAAGAATTAGATGAAGCGGAAGCAGCCAATTTGAATGAACCAGATGCACCTTTACCTTTAGTTTGTACCAAGGCTCCCTCAGTTACAGCAGCTTTTAAATATTTTTTAATAAATGGTGAAATTTTATCAGAATCCACTTTATAATTTGCAGCTAAATATTTTTTAATTGCTTGTAATGATGAACCACCACGTTCTTTTAAATTTTTAATTGCGTTAACAACCATTTCTGATGTACGTGGATGTTGTTGGTTTTGAATGTTGTTTTGTACGTTTAGCACCAGAAGCTGTTGCTTTTTTTGTTGGTGTTGTAGAAGCAGCAGTAACCCGCAGTTGCTGCAACAGCTGTAGAATTTTCTTCGGCCATATTTTTTTACTTTATAAAAATAATGTATTTATTATAAATATTTAAATGATAAAATATAATAATTCTATCAAATAAAAAATAAAGGTTTTCAATTATATCATTATTCACAATAATATAAGTCCCTATGTAAGTCAAAGTACCATGTAGAAAACACATAAAAATTAAATAGTATTTCTAATTTACTGTCGTAGTAAACATGATTTATTTTTTCAATTTCTATAATATATAAAATAATAAATTATAAATTTAATAATAATATTTATTTTATAAATTAAAATATATTTAATTTTTTTATTAACAATTATTAATAAACATAGTTTAATATTAATTATTTCAATCATACAAAACAATAATATTTTTAAGGTAAACTTAAAAAGTATATATTTTTATTTTTTATTTAATATCGATTTTATTATAAATTATTAGTATATAAATAATTAAAAAATTTAATATATAAATATATATATTTATAGTATAAGATTTCATTTTTAGAAAAACTTTTTTTGTCAATAATGAAAACGTATTATTATGAAATGTGTTAATCGAACATTGACAAAATATATTTCATTAGAAAATACTTTTATTTATGCATTAATATCAATAATAACTATTAAATTAATTTTTTCATAATTATATAAAGAAATTTTATACTGATATAAGTATTTATATATTATAATATTTATTTTAAATATAAAAAAATTTATGACAAAATATATTATTAGAGTATTTGTTGAGATTAATATAAGATTATTTTAAATAAGAATTAATTTATATAATTATTAAAATATTATTAATTTTATGTTATGTAATTTTAATAAAAATAAATAATAATAATAATAAATATACAAATTTTTTAACAATTTAAATTTTATATGATCTAAATAATTTTGTTAAGTACGATATGAGAAATCATTGTAAGCTTCGTTAAGAAACTTTGTAATATAAAATAATAATAATAATATTAAATATATAAATAAATAAAATAAATTTGATATATATTTTTAGTTCATTCTGTGTATAAATCAAAGGATACCGAATAATTGGTAACGGATGCGATATATTATAGTATCGAGTATTAAAACATAATATATAAATTTATCTTGTTATTCAAATTTTTTGTTACTTAACTTATGTATTTAGAAAATTTATAATATTATTTATATAATTGACATAAAATCTTATAAATTGAAATTTTATTAATATGTATCAAAAGAAGAGAGTACGTATTGATATAATATCAAAGGATACTGATTATTTAAATAACGAATACGTCATATATTGTTTGTGTAACGAAGTTCACTTGGCCATCTAGTTTAAAATAACATTTTCAATAGAAAGTTTATATGCTTTGTTTTTTTTTTTTCTTTAATTATTAAAAAAATAAATTGAAATTTAATTCAATCAAATTTTATAATAATTTTAAAAAAATTTTTCCTTTTAAAAAATATTTTGTGATGTTGTGATAATATGTATTAATACAAGTGCATCTGATACTTTTATCTCTAGTAAAGGTATGAGTATCATGAACAGTTTTGTTATCTAATGATATTATTTTTGATAATATTTTGTGTATATTCTTATAATATTTTGTCTAAATATCATCATAATACAATATTATTTTGATAATATTTTATGAATATTCTTATAATATGTTACCTAAATGTCATCATAATATGATGAATTATTTTCCATAATAACATATAAAAAAAGAAAAAAAAAAAAAGAATCATTAATTTATAATTATTTAAATTGATTCTTTAAAAAAATATTATAATATATTATTATAAAAATAATTTTTACTCTTATTTTAAATAAATTTGTGGCCTTTTATTAAAAGGCCTATGATCGATGTATTATTATTATAAAATTAATGCAATGTTTTTAATTTATGCTTTCTTTTCAGTTTTCTTTGGTAATAACACTGCTTGAATGTTTGGTAATACACCACCTTGAGCAATTGTTACACCAGATAATAATTTATTTAATTCTTCATCATTACGAATTGCCAATTGTAAATGACGTGGAATGATACGTGTTTTTTTGTTATCACGGGCAGCATTACCAGCTAACTCGAGAACTTCTGCAGCCAAATATTCCATAACAGCAGCCAAATATACTGGGGCACCAGCACCTACTCGTTCAGCATAATTTCCTTTTCGTAATAATCTGTGAATTCTTCCAACAGGAAATTGTAATCCTGCTCGGCTTGATCTTGACTTTGCCTTTCCCTTTACTTTACCACCTTTACCTCGTCCAGACATAGCGAATAAATTTATTTAATTAATATTTTTTTTTGTAAATATAATCACACAGATGTGTACGTTACGGGGTTGTAACATAAATGTTTAAAATGTTATTTGGGTATTTTAATTTATAATATTTATAAAATATAAAACTTTAAAAATAAACCAATCACCTTATAGTATTATTTTTAGCCAATCAGAGAGTAGTATTCATTTTTATTGTTATATCCATCTTCGCGTATATAATACGCTAGTTGTATACACGACACGCTCATACATATACTGACTGGTGTTCTGTAACTATCTGTGTATATTAATTGTTTGTAACAATGCCACCAAAAACAAGTGGAAAAGCAGCAAAAAAAGCTGGCAAAGCTCAAAAAAATATATCAAAGAGTGATAAGAAAAAGAAGAGGAAGCGCAAGGAATCATATGCAATTTACATTTACAAAGTATTAAAACAAGTGCATCCTGATACTGGTATCTCTAGTAAAGCTATGAGTATCATGAACAGTTTTGTTAATGATATTTTTGAACGTATTGCTGCTGAAGCATCACGTTTAGCACATTATAATAAACGTTCAACAATCACAAGTCGGGAAATTCAAACCGCAGTTCGATTATTATTACCTGGTGAATTGGCAAAGCACGCTGTTAGTGAAGGTACTAAAGCTGTTACAAAATATACAAGTTCAAAATAAATAAATCGAAAATATTATTAATTGATAACATAAAAATACATCAACATATAAAAACGGCTCTCTTTTTAAGAGAGCCATCAAATTTTTTAAATAAGAGTAAATTATTTTTATATATACAAAAAAATAAAATAAACAATTATTAATATCATATTTAATATAAAATTTTATATATTAATAGCTTGAATATATCTATTATTAGTATATCAATATTATTAATTTTAAATATAATAAAGGATATCGCGGAATATATATCGTAAATCAGTGTAATGCAAATGCATTACATTACCTTTATTATTTTCATTTTACATTTACTACTTGTTTATGTAC
>NW_025408182.1:0-5000 GCF_905475395.1 Chrysoperla carnea
GGGGCCTCGGATGAGTCCCGTATCGTTATTTTTCGTCACTACCTCCCCGTGCCGGGAGTGGGTAATTTGCGCGCCTGCTGCCTTCCTTGGATGTGGTAGCCGTTTCTCAGGCTCCCTCTCCGGAATCGAACCCTGATTCCCCGTTACCCGTTACAACCATGGTAGGCGCAGAACCTACCATCGACAGTTGATAAGGCAGACATTTGAAAGATGCGTCGCCGGTACGAGACCGTGCGATCAGCTTAAAGTTATTCAGAGTCACCAAATTAAACGATGCAAATTAAAATTTACACCGATTGGTTTTGATCTAATAAAAGCATTCCTTCCATCTCTGGTCGGAACTCTGTTTGCATGTATTAGCTCTAGAATTACCACAGTTATCCAAGTAAATGTGGGTACGATCTAAGGAACCATAACTGATATAATGAGCCTTTCGCGGTTTCACCTTAATTTGCTTGTACTGAGACATGCATGGCTTAATCTTTGAGACAAGCATATGACTACTGGCAGGATCAACCAGGGAACTATTTGTATTTATAATATTAAATATATAATAATATACATGATATTTTTGTTTTCTTATTATAAGAAAAAAAATTTTCATACAATAATTATTAATATATAATAATATTATTACAATTTCATTTTAAATATCAGATGGTCTCACCCATTACTGATATAAATTTTTTTTTTTTATATCTCTATTGTTTTAAAATTAATAGAAAAAACATATGAGATATATATATTATTATTAATTTTTTTTTTTTTCAAATATATATTTTATTATGTCATTTATATAATTTTTTTGCTTTTACAAAAAGAAATATATAACATGTTATTCATAATAAATATTATTGAATAAAAAAAAAAAAAAATAATTATGATTTTTGTCAGACCATCACCAAATGGGTCTTAAAATATTTCAAACATTTTCTCATACTCGTCGCTAGATTGAAAGCGTCATTTATTTTTAATTTTATTTAAAAAGTTAATTTTAAATAAAAAACGTTATAATAACACTTAATATTCTCGCTTGGTATGAGGTGAGTCAATGTAATATTATTTATAAAAATAATTTTTATATAAATATTGTGTGCTCATATGGGAGTGTAAAGTTTAAAAACTTATAACCCATGAACTTGCTTTGACAAAAAAAATTTATATGTTATTCTATTTATAATCAATAATTTAATAAAAAAAAATTTTTTTTAAATATTGATATAAAAAGATATACATATAGAGGTTTTTTTACAAAATTCTCATTAATTTTTTTACAAAAATAATAATACAATATTTAATATCAAAATAATCCAAACTGATTACCATCCAGACTATTATCAATATATATAAGATTGTATTATTATTCATTTCAATACATATTTATTAAAACTGAGATAAAATTTCATATATTAATAAATATGCATGTGTAAAAAAAAAATTTTTTATATAATAATTGAAAATGTTTTTGCTATTATTTTATATACATACATTAAATAATTGATAACAATTTAATACAATGTACACCTAAAAAATAATAACAGCATATACATATTCGAAACATTACTAGCAAAAAAACCAAAATACAATATTAAATATCAAAATAAACCAAACTGATTACCATCCAGAATATTTTGAGTATATATATATATATAATTTTGTATATTTTGCGTTCATGTTAATAAAATATATAAATGATACATATTTGAAAAGTGTTATTCTTCTTTCTGTTTTTTCGTAATATCATGGTGTCCATAGACATGCAAAAGCGTCATACCAAGCCATATACATACCTACACCACCTTTGTTGAATGATACACGAACAGTATGAAAATTAAACAACATATTCAATATCATTTTATATTATACTAAAATAAATGTTATTCTATTAAGAAAGTGTATATTTTAAATTTGGCATTCATTACATAGTCAAAATACAATAATAATATAGATGATACATATACGATAATTGTTATTTTTCTTTCTGTTTTTTCGTGATATCATGGTGTCCATAGAATTGCAACGACGTCATACCAAGCCATATACAACTCTACACCACCTTTGTTGAATGATACACTTAGAGTATGAAAAATAAACAAATTATACTATATCATACTATATCATATATGTAAGACTGTTGAACATAATACCACAAAATACACTATTTCATATAGATATACATTCATTCTTGTCAACATAAAAGTACGTTATAAATGATACATATACAATAAGTTTTATTCCTCTTTCTGTTATTCCGTAATATCATAGTGTCCATAGAATTGCAACGACGTCATACCAAGCCATATACAACTCTACACCACCTTTGTTGAATGATACACGGACAGTATGAAAAATAAACAACCTATTCTATACCATTTAATATCATACTAAAACATGAAACAAATGTTATTCTATTAAAAAGTGTATTATTTTATTATATTTAGTATTCATTACACAGTCAACATACATAAATGATACATATACGATAAGTGTTATTCCTCTATCTGTGCATCCGTAATATCATAGTGTCCATAGAATTGCAACAACGTCATACCAAGCCATATACAACTCTACACCACCTTTGTTGAATGATACACGGACAGTATGAAAAATAAACAACTTATACTATACCATACTATATCATATGTGTGAGACTGCTGAACGTAATACCACTAATACACTGTTATACATAGATATACATTCATCTCATTAACTTACACGCACTATCCATCATATATATTAAAGACATTACACCCGGTGCTTCAAACTCAAAATATGATAATGTTTAAAATGGCTTTAAACATCATAAACTTTACAGAATAATCAAAATTTAAAGAAAAAAATTTTTAAAAAAAAATTTTTTTCAGCTAAAATTTTTATTTTGGGACCAAAAAATTTTTTTTTGCTTTTATCATATTTTATTAAATGAAATTTATGCATTATAATAAATTATTCAATAAACATTAATAATTATAATAAATTATTAAAAAATTTTTGGAATTAATGCAAATTTTTAGAAAAAAATGTATATTTTTTTTTTATATACAAATCGTACATGTTATATTGCGACAGGGTACCGGTATAATACATGTGATACATATGTAGATTTTCGAAAAAAATTTTATCCTTTTAAATGGTCCTAAATACTATATAAAGGTAAAATATATAGAATTTTTCGGGATTCATTAAAAAATTTTAGGGAAAAAATTTCATTTTATTTTATATACAAATCGTACATGTTATATTGCGACAGGGTACCGGTATAATACATGTGATACATATGTAGATTTTCGAAAAAAATTTTATCCTTTTAAATAGTCCTAAATACTATATAAAGGTGAAATATATAGAATTTTTCGGGATTCATTAAAAAATTTTAGGGAAAAAATTTCATTTTATTTTATATACAAATCGTACATGTTATATTGCGACAGGGTACCGGTATAATACATGTGATACATATGTAGATTTTCGAAAAAAATTTTATCCTTTTAAATAGTCCTAAATACTATATAAAGGTAAAATATATAGAATTTTTCGGGATTCATTAAAAAATTTTAGGGAAAAAATTTCATTTTATTTTATATACAAATCGTACATGTTATATTGCGACAGGGTACCGGTATAATACATGTGATACATATGTAGATTTTCGAAAAAAATTTTATCCTTTTAAATAGTCCTAAATACTATATAAAGGTAAAATATATAGAATTTTTCGGGATTCATTAAAAAATTTTAGGGAAAAAATTTCATTTTATTTTATATACAAATCGTACATGTTATATTGCGACAGGGTACCGGTATAATACATGTGATACATATGTAGATTTTCTAAAAAATTTTTATCCATTTAAATGCTTCTAAATACTGTATAATGCAAATATATATAATAATTTACAGAATTAATACAAAATTTTTATTGTACAAATTCACATTAATAGTTAATTGGTTAAAAAAAAATTTCAATACACAATGGGAATCAGGCTATTTTATTGGAACTTATTTATAATTAATTCATAATATATTTTTCTATATAAATTGATTAATTGATTTTACATTCACCGTGTAAACGTATACACCATTCAAGTAACATAAAAAAAAA
Organism: Chrysoperla carnea; assembly: GCF_905475395.1. Lineage (NCBI taxonomy): Eukaryota > Metazoa > Arthropoda > Insecta > Neuroptera > Chrysopidae > Chrysoperla > Chrysoperla carnea. Next base: position 4,103 of record NW_025408182.1, read on the forward strand.
AAAAAAAAAAAAAAATTATTATTATATTCTAGTAATACATAATAGTTATTCGCTAAAAAATATTTAATAGACAATAAAAATCTGACTATTCTGTTGTGAACTTATAAATTATTGATTCAAAATATATTTCTCTACCTAAATTTATTAATTGTATACACGCCCCCATGTACGTTGTTCAAGTCATATATTATTTTGCATAAGGATTACAAATAAATATTATATAATAAATAAGAGTTAATAAAAATTTAAAATTTATTATCCATTTTAAATTTATCAGCTAAATAAATATTTTTACATTCTTTTAAATTATTACTTTTTATTGTATTAAGAGTATATATCTAGTTTTATTAATCTTAATCCTTTTACAAGCACTAATATTATTTATACATAATATATTTTTATTTTATGTATGGAAAGCATAACTTGCTAAATACATCCTAACAATTTAAAAACTTTTCATTTGATTAATATTATTTACAATAGCTAATATTAATAGAATCTGAATAATCAAAATTATTTCTTTAAATATATGAATTCCGAATGTAAGTGTCCATCATAATACTTCATTAAGTTTATATTTGGCTAGCAACCTGTTATGCATAAATTGCTTTAAAGGTTGCCTACTAAACATATTATAATTATAATTATTAACAATTTTTGTCAATTGCGATTGCATTTTTTAGTATAATCAATGGTAGCGATTATAAGTAAAAACAATTAAAATCATTATAATAATTGTTAGCGATTATAATCAATATTGATAAGATGGAAACAAAAAGTGTTTATTCATAAAAAAAGCTCTTTAATTTATTACATTTAAAAACAAAAATTTTCTAACATAATAAATTAAAGAGCATTTATTATCAATACCATTTCTTACCATAATCGACTAAAAATA
>NW_025408182.1:10000-17500 GCF_905475395.1 Chrysoperla carnea
CTCACGGTACTTGTTCGCTATCGGTCTCGTGGTAATATTTAGCCTTAGATGGAGTTTACCACCCACTTAGAGCTGCACTCTCAAGCAACCCGACTCTAAGGAAAGATTCACCTATCATCAATAATAATCACTACGGGCCTGGCACCCTCTATGGGTATATGGCCCCATTCAAGATGGACTTGGATGTATTATATAACAATAGGTTTATATTGAATCTTCCTAAACACTACATTCCCCAAGTGTCTGTTTATCAGCCACGGGGTTCAGTGCTGGGCTTATCCCTGTTCGCTCGCCGCTACTAAGGGAATCCTAGTTAGTTTCTTTTCCTCCGCTTAATAATATGCTTAAATTCAGCGGGTAATCTCACCTACTCTGAGGTCGTAAAAGTTTTTAGAAGTATTAAAACAAAAATTTTTTTTATATATTATGTTTTTGTTATATTTTATAAGTAAACAATTTTCTTAATTATTCATACTCAAATTTTTTTAATATTATTATATAATATTATTTTTATATTTATCTAAAGAGAAGAAAATAAAAAATAAATAATTATATATATTAATTTTTTTCGAGTATATTGAAAATTTTATTACAAATAAAATATTCCATAACAAAATATTAATATATAATATTTTTGTTTATTCTTCTTTATTTAATATTTTAAAAATATATTATTAATATCATTTATTATTAATATTATTATTAACATAAAGTTTTATAATATTATATATAAATGATAAAAAATAATATTGATATATTAATTTAAAAATGTCGACAAATAATAAAAAATATATAAATTTTAAATGCTATTAAAAACATTTTATATTTATTTTTTTCTTATATTTGGCGTAAAACATTCATATATAAATAATTTTACATTTCTTTTATAAAAATTTTATTTATCAATTTAATTAAATATGAAAAAATAAATTTTCTTTTTTAATTATTGATAAATTTCTTTTTCATAAAAAAAATTTTATGTAAAATAATCTTTTATTATATTAATATAATGTATACGACCCTCAGCCAGATGTGGTCCGGGAACAGTATCCAAGGACCGCAATGTGCGTTCGAAATGTCAATGTTCATGTGTCCTGCAGTTCACAAGTTGACGCGCAATTAGCTGCGTTCTTCATCGACCCACGAGCCAAGTGATCCACCGTCCAGGGTAATCTTTTTAAATTTTAAATGTAAGTATTATTATTAATAATAATCTTTATTTTTAATATAAAAAATAAAATTATTAATTTATATATCTTTATAAATTCTTTTAAAATAAAAAAATTTTTCTAGAATATAAATTATATATTTTATTTTAAATATATATATATATAAATTAAAGATATTATGGTATTAATAAATATATACATAACATTTTTGATATTTTTGTTAGTGCTAGCTAGATATAATAATTAATATTTGGTATATTTTATAGAAATGTATTTATTTTTTTTTTATAAATTATTTTCTACATAAAAATATATATAATATTAATATGGTACAAAACAAATGGGTTTGTTTTTTAACATAATAACTTTTAATAAAAAAAAAGAAATATCAAGACAAAACATAAAGAAATTTAAATTTGAAATAAATTTTATTCTTTAAAAAAATTTTATCTTGTGTTTTCTTTATTTTTATTATATAACATAGAAAAATAAAAATATAGATTATATCAATTATAATCTTATTTTATTTTTCTTAATAGAGATTATATACATATAAACAAATAATTTCAATATATTCTATTTTTAATTTCACTTTTTTATAAGAGAAATTATTTATAGATTTTATTAATAATTATTGTTTAATAATAATAATAATATTGAATATAAAAATATTTTATATGTAACAAATATATTATTAATATTTATATAATATTCTCTATATTATATGTATAGATATATTATGTGTATAAAAAAAGTTTGGCGTATTACTTTAATATGATATCATAACCAAAATAAATCTCTTTTAACACATAATTACTATTATATATTTTGAGAAAATTACATATTAATATGTTATTTTGTTAAAAAAAATATTTCTTATCAATAATATTTTTATTTTTTGGAATATTTAAAAACAATACAAAAAATATAAATAAATATATTTTATATATATCGTTAATGATCCTTCCGCAGGTTCACCTACGGAAACCTTGTTACGACTTTTACTTCCTCTAAATGATCAAGTTTGGTCATCTTCCCAGCAACATCGGCAATATCAGAAATATTGCCGCGTACCAGTCCGAAGACCTCACTAAATCATTCAATCGGTAGTAGCGACGGGCGGTGTGTACAAAGGGCAGGGACGTAATCAACGCGAGCTTATGACTCGCGCTTACTGGGAATTCCTCGTTCATCGGGGAACAATTGCAAGCCCCAATCCCTAGCACGAAGGAGGTTCAGCGGGTTACCCGGACCTTTCGGCCTGGGAGGACACGCTGATTCCTTCAGTGTAGCGCGCGTGCGGCCCAGAACATCTAAGGGCATCACAGACCTGTTATTGCTCAATCTCGTGCGGCTAGAATGCCGCCTGTCCCTCTAAGAAGAATTATTTGTACGCCGGCAGTAAAAACCACATCAAAAAACTGCGTACCCATACACCATAACATATGCAACATAAAGCACAATATATACAAAATATAATCTTGATCGTTAAATCTCAAAAATACATGCATATATAAATACAATACATAACACACATGAAAATGAATGAAATGGGAAACAAACAGCCGATGGGCCTTGAGATGCCGGTAAAGTACGTCTATTTAGCAGGCTAGAGTCTCGTTCGTTATCGGAATTAACCAGACAAATCGCTCCACCAACTAAGAACGGCCATGCACCACCACCCACCGAATCAAGAAAGAGCTCTCAATCTGTCAATCCTTCCGGTGTCCGGGCCTGGTGAGGTTTCCCGTGTTGAGTCAAATTAAGCCGCAGGCTCCACTCCTGGTGGTGCCCTTCCGTCAATTCCTTTAAGTTTCAGCTTTGCAACCATACTTCCCCCGGAACCCAAAAGCTTTGGTTTCCCGGAAGCTGCCCGCCGAGTCATCGGAGGAACTTCGGCGGATCGCTAGCTGGCATCGTTTATGGTTAGAACTAGGGCGGTATCTGATCGCCTTCGAACCTCTAACTTTCGTTCTTGATCAATCAAAACATTTTTGGCAAATGCTTTCGCTTCTGTCCGTCTTGCGACGATCCAAGAATTTCACCTCTAACGTCGCAATACGAATGCCCCCATCTGTCCGTATTAATCATTACCTCGGAGTTCCGAAAACCAACAAAATAGAACCGAGGTCCTATTCCATTATTCCATGCACACAATATTCAGGCAAAATTTGAGCCTGCCTTAAGCACTCTAATTTGTTCAAAGTAAACGTACCGGCCCACCTCGACACTCAATTAAGAGCACCGCGACGGGATTGCAATTGGGGGCTGCCACCGCTCTTAACGGTTAAACACTTACGACAAATTACATAATAAAAATATATATAATGCATTAAATAAATAATAACACTAAAATATACTTTATACATAATCTGTACCACCCACCGGTAGGACGTCCCACATAACATGCTAGTTAAACAATGCGAGCATTGAACCAACAGTGTAGGACACAGATTCGACTACGAGCTTTTTAACCGCAACAACTTTAATATACGCTATTGGAGCTGGAATTACCGCGGCTGCTGGCACCAGACTTGCCCTCCAATGGATCCTCGTTAAAGGATTTAAAGTGTACTCATTCCGATTACGGGGCCTCGGATGAGTCCCGTATCGTTATTTTTCGTCACTACCTCCCCGTGCCGGGAGTGGGTAATTTGCGCGCCTGCTGCCTTCCTTGGATGTGGTAGCCGTTTCTCAGGCTCCCTCTCCGGAATCGAACCCTGATTCCCCGTTACCCGTTACAACCATGGTAGGCGCAGAACCTACCATCGACAGTTGATAAGGCAGACATTTGAAAGATGCGTCGCCGGTACGAGACCGTGCGATCAGCTTAAAGTTATTCAGAGTCACCAAATTAAACGATGCAAATTAAAATTTACACCGATTGGTTTTGATCTAATAAAAGCATTCCTTCCATCTCTGGTCGGAACTCTGTTTGCATGTATTAGCTCTAGAATTACCACAGTTATCCAAGTAAATGTGGGTACGATCTAAGGAACCATAACTGATATAATGAGCCTTTCGCGGTTTCACCTTAATTTGGCTTGTACTGAGACATGCATGGCTTAATCTTTGAGACAAGCATATGACTACTGGCAGGATCAACCAGGGAACTATTTGTATTTATAATATTAAATATATAATAATATACATGATATTTTTGTTTTCTTATTATAAGAAAAAAAATTTTCATACAATAATTATTAATATATAATAATATTATTACAATTTCATTTTAAATATCAGATGGTCTCACCCATTACTGATATAAATTTTTTTTTTTTTATATCTCTATTGTTTTAAAATTAATAGAAAAAACATATGAGATATATATATTATTATTAATTTTTTTTTTTTTCAAATATATATTTTATTATGTCATTTATATAATTTTTTTGCTTTTACAAAAAGAAATATATAACATGTTATTCATAATAAATATTATTGAATAAAAAAAAAAAAAAATAATTATGATTTTTGTCAGACCATCACCAAATGGGTCTTAAAATATTTCAAACATTTTCTCATACTCGTCGCTAGATTGAAAGCGTCATTTATTTTTTAATTTTATTTAAAAAGTTAATTTTAAATAAAAAACGTTATAATAACACTTAATATTCTCGCTTGGTATGAGGTGAGTCAATGTAATATTATTTATAAAAATAATTTTTATATAAATATTGTGTGCTCATATGGGAGTGTAAAGTTTAAAACTTATAACCCATGAACTTGCTTTGACAAAAAAATTTATATGTTATTCTATTTATAATCAATAATTTAATAAAAAAAAATTTTTTTTTAAATATTGATATAAAAAGATATACATATAGAGGTTTTTTTACAAAATTCTCATTAATTTTTTTACAAAAATAATAATACAATATTTAATATCAAAATAATCCAAACTGATTACCATCCAGACTATTATCAATATATATAAGATTGTATTATTATTCATTTCAATACATATTTATTAAAACTGAGATAAAATTTCATATATTAATAAATATGCATGTGTAAAAAAAAAAATTTTTATATAATAATTGAAAATGTTTTTGCTATTATTTTGTATACATACATTAAATAATTGATAACAATTTAATACAATGTACACCTAAAAAATAATAACAGCATATACATATTCGAAACATTACTAGCAAAAAAACCAAAATACAATATTAAATATCAAAATAAACCAAACTGATTACCATCCAGAATATTTTGAGTATATATATATATAATTTTGTATATTTTGCGTTCATGTTAATAAAATATATAAATGATACATATTTGAAAAGTGTTATTCTTCTTTCTGTTTTTTCGTAATATCATGGTGTCCATAGACATGCAAAAGCGTCATACCAAGCCATATACATACCTACACCACCTTTGTTGAATGATACACGAACAGTATGAAAATTAAACAACATATTCAATATCATTTTATATTATACTAAAATAAATGTTATTCTATTAAGAAAGTGTATATTTTTAAATTTGGCATTCATTACATAGTCAAAATACAATAATAATATAGATGATACATATACGATAATTGTTATTTTTCTTTCTGTTTTTTCGTGATATCATGGTGTCCATAGAATTGCAACGACGTCATACCAAGCCATATACAACTCTACACCACCTTTGTTGAATGATACACTTAGAGTATGAAAAATAAACAAATTATACTATATCATACTATATCATATATGTAAGACTGTTGAACATAATACCACAAAATACACTATTTCATATAGATATACATTCATTCTTGTCAACATAAAAGTACGTTATAAATGATACATATACAATAAGTTTTATTCCTCTTTCTGTTATTCCGTAATATCATAGTGTCCATAGAATTGCAACGACGTCATACCAAGCCATATACAACTCTACACCACCTTTGTTGAATGATACACGGACAGTATGAAAAATAAACAACCTATTCTATACCATTTAATATCATACTAAAACATGAAACAAATGTTATTCTATTAAAAAGTGTATTATTTTATTATATTTAGTATTCATTACACAGTCAACATACATAAATGATACATATACGATAAGTGTTATTCCTCTATCTGTGCATCCGTAATATCATAGTGTCCATAGAATTGCAACAACGTCATACCAAGCCATATACAACTCTACACCACCTTTGTTGAATGATACACGGACAGTATGAAAAATAAACAACTTATACTATACCATACTATATCATATGTGTGAGACTGCTGAACGTAATACCACTAATACACTGTTATACATAGATATACATTCATCTCATTAACTTACACGCACTATCCATCATATATATTAAAGACATTACACCCGGTGCTTCAAACTCAAAATATGATAATGTTTAAAATGGCTTTAAACATCATAAACTTTACAGAATAATCAAAATTTAAAGAAAAAAATTTTAAAAAAAAAATTTTTTTCAGCTAAAAATTTTTATTTTGGGACCAAAAAAATTTTTTTTTGCTTTTATCATATTTTATTAAATGAAATTTATGCATTATAATAAATTATTCAATAAACATTAATAATTATAATAAATTATTAAAAAATTTTTGGAATTAATGCAAATTTTTAGAAAAAAATGTATATTTTTTTTTTATATACAAATCGTACATGTTATATTGCGACAGGGTACCGGTATAATACATGTGATACATATGTAGATTTTCGAAAAAATTTTTATCCTTTTAAATGGTCCTAAATACTATATAAAGGTAAAATATATAGAATTTTTCGGGATTCATTAAAAAATTTTAGGGAAAAAATTTCATTTTATTTTATATACAAATCGTACATGTTATATTGCGACAGGGTACCGGTATAATACATGTGATACATATGTAGATTTTCGAAAAAATTTTATCCTTTTAAATAGTCCTAAATACTATATAAAGGTGAAATATATAGAATTTTTCGGGATTCATTAAAAAATTTTAGGGAAAAAATTTCATTTTATTTTATATACAAATCGTACATGTTATATTGCGACAGGGTACCGGTATAATACATGTGATACATATGTAGATTTTCGAAAAAAATTTTATCCTTTTAAATAGTCCTAAATACTATATAAAGGTAAAATATATAGAATTTTTCGGGATTCATTAAAAAATTTTAGGGAAAAAATTTCATTTTATTTTATATACAAATCGTACATGTTATATTGCGACAGGGTACCGGTATAATACATGTGATACATATGTAGATTTTCGAAAAAAATTTTATCCTTTTAAATAGTCCTAAATACTATATAAAGGTAAAATATATAGAATTTTTCGGGATTCATTAAAAAATTTTAGGG
>NW_025408182.1:22500-30000 GCF_905475395.1 Chrysoperla carnea
TCATCCCACAGCGCCAGTTCTGCTTACCAAAAGTGGCCCACTTGGCACTCTGATCCATATATACAAAAAAATATATTCTCATAGCTTCACATTATAAATAATGTTTTTAAGAAAGCTAGAGATCTCACCCATTTAAAGTTTGAGAATAGGTTGAGGTCGTTTCGGCCCCAAGGCCTCTAATCATTCGCTTTACCGGATGAGACTCTTATATAATGAACGCCAGCTATCCTGAGGGAAACTTCGGAGGGAACCAGCTACTAGATGGTTCGATTAGTCTTTCGCCCCTATACCCAGTTCCGACGATCGATTTGCACGTCAGAATCGCTACGGACCTCCATCAGGGTTTCCCCTGACTTCATCCTGACCAGGCATAGTTCACCATCTTTCGGGTCCCAGCGTGTACGCTCTAGGTGCGCCTCTATTATAATAAAAATCCGAAAACTAAATTATAATAATATAAGACGCCCTAGGAGTGCGATATTTAATACATAATATAAATATATCCTCCTTTTATCATTTATATAAAAAAAAATATAAATAATATTTACTTTCATTGTGCCTTTGGGTTTCATAAAATTTTTATAAATATTTCGATGAAAAAATATTTTATTCCCAATGACTTGCGTACATGCTAGACTCCTTGGTCCGTGTTTCAAGACGGGTCCTGAAAGTACCCAAAGCTATATCGTCGCTGACAGATAAATTTTTAATAAAAAAAAAAAAAAAAAAATGAACCAGTTCATTATCATACACCTACTGACAGTTAAATAGTATCATATAACGGCATAAAATCCGTATATATAATATGTTTTAATAAAAAAAAACCTATTTATACTCGTGGTGGATCTGAACGCGTTAATAACGCGGCTCAATATCAATTTATAATTAATACCATCAAACAATTAATCAAGAAACATAGGCATTTAACATACACAAAATATTATCCAAAAAAATAATATTGTACATTAATCAACGCACCAATGCCTATAGATTAATATTTAATGGGTCGCAACGTCCTACAAGATGAGAAGTGCATACCTCGTTATCATACAATTAACAATATACAGCAGTGCATATATTTTTACTAAAAATACAAAATTCCTAATAAAAATTTTTTTGTCACATGCTAGTACAAATTGGTTGATTAACGATAAAAAGTAAATGAATCTCATCTTTCGACCTTTCGGGTTTCTCAGGTTTACCCCTGAACGGTTTTACGTACTCTTTAACTCTCTCTTCAAAGTTCTTTTCAACTTTCCCTCACGGTACTTGTTCGCTATCGGTCTCGTGGTAATATTTAGCCTTAGATGGAGTTTACCACCCACTTAGAGCTGCACTCTCAAGCAACCCGACTCTAAGGAAAGATTCACCTATCATCAATAATAATCACTACGGGCCTGGCACCCTCTATGGGTATATGGCCCCATTCAAGATGGACTTGGATGTATTATATAACAATAGGTTTATATTGAATCTTCCTAAACACTACATTCCCCAAGTGTCTGTTTATCAGCCACGGGGTTCAGTGCTGGGCTTATCCCTGTTCGCTCGCCGCTACTAAGGGAATCCTAGTTAGTTTCTTTTCCTCCGCTTAATAATATGCTTAAATTCAGCGGGTAATCTCACCTACTCTGAGGTCGTAAAAGTTTTTAGAAGTATTAAAACAAAAATTTTTTTTATATATTATGTTTTTGTTATATTTTATAAGTAAACAATTTTCTTAATTATTCATACTCAAATTTTTTTTATATTATTATATAATATTATTTTTATATTTATCTAAAGAGAAGAAAATAAAAAATAAATAATTATATATATTAATTTTTTTCGAGTATATTGAAAATTTTATTACAAATAAAATATTCCATAACAAAATATTAATATATAATATTTTTGTTTATTCTTCTTTATTTAATATTTTAAAAATATATTATTAATATCATTTATTATTAATATTATTATTAACATAAAGTTTTATAATATTATATATAAATGATAAAAAATAATATTGATATATTAATTTAAAAATGTCGACAAATAATAAAAAATATATAAATTTTAAATGCTATTAAAAACATTTTATATTTATTTTTTTCTTATATTTGGCGTAAAACATTCATATATAAATAATTTTACATTTCTTTTATAAAAATTTTATTTATCAATTTATAATTAAATATGAAAAAATAAATTTTCTTTTTTAATTATTGATCAATTTCTTTTTCATAAAAAAAATTTTATGTAAATAATCTTTTATTATATTATAATATAATGTATACGACCCTCAGCCAGATGTGGTCCGGGAACAGTATCCAAGGACCGCAATGTGCGTTCGAAATGTCAATGTTCATGTGTCCTGCAGTTCACAAGTTGACGCGCAATTAGCTGCGTTCTTCATCGACCCACGAGCCAAGTGATCCACCGTCCAGGGTAATCTTTTTAAATTTTAAATGTAAGTATTATTATTAATAATAATCTTTATTTTTAATATAAAAAATAAAATTATTAATTTATATATATCTTTATAAATTCTTTTAAAATAAAAAAATTTTTCTAGAATATAAATTATATATTTTATTTTAAATATATATATATAAATTAAAGATATTATGGTATTAATAAATATATACATAACATTTTTGATATTTTTGTTAGTGCTAGCTAGATATAATAATTAATATTTGGTATATTTTATAGAAATGTATTTATTTTTTTTTTTATAAATTATTTTCTACATAAAAATATATATAATATTAATATGGTACAAAACAAATGGATTTGTTTTTTAACATAATAACTTTTAATAAAAAAAAAGAAATATCAAGACAAAATATAAAGAAATTTAAATTTAAAATAAATTTTATTCTTTAAAAAAATTTTATCTTGTGTTTTCTTTATTTTTATTATATAACATAGAAAAATAAAAATATAGATTATATCAATTATAATCTTATTTTATTTTTCTTAATAGAGATTATATACATATAAACAAATAATTTCAATATATTCTATTTTTAATTTCACTTTTTTTTATAAGAGAAATTATTTATAGATTTTATTAATAATTATTGTTTTATAATAATAATAATAATATTGAATATAAAAATATTTTATATGTAACAAAAAATATTATTAATATTTATATAATATTCTCTATATTATATGTATAGATATATTATGTGTATAAAAAAAGTTTGGCGTATTACTTTAATATGCGCTATCATAACCAAAATAAATCTCTTTTAACACATAATTACTATTATATATTTTTGAGAAAATTACATATTAATATGTTATTTTGTTAAAAAAAAAAAAAAAATATTTCTTATCAATAATATTTTTATTTTTTGGAATATTTAAAAACAATACAAAAAATATAAATAAATATATATTTTATATATATCGTTAATGATCCTTCCGCAGGTTCACCTACGGAAACCTTGTTACGACTTTTACTTCCTCTAAATGATCAAGTTTGGTCATCTTCCCAGCAACATCGGCAATATCAGAAATATTGCCGCGTACCAGTCCGAAGACCTCACTAAATCATTCAATCGGTAGTAGCGACGGGCGGTGTGTACAAAGGGCAGGGACGTAATCAACGCGAGCTTATGACTCGCGCTTACTGGGAATTCCTCGTTCATGGGGAACAATTGCAAGCCCCAATCCCTAGCACGAGGAGGTTCAGCGGGTTACCCGGACCTTTCGGCCTGGGAGAGAACACGCTGATTCCTTCAGTGTAGCGCGCGTGCGGCCCAGAACATCTAAGGGCATCACAGACCTGTTATTGCTCAATCTCGTGCGGCTAGAATGCCGCCTGTCCCTCTAAGAAGAATTATTTGTACGCCGGCAGTAAAAACCACATCAAAAAACTGCACATACCCATACACCTTTAACATATGCAACATAAAGCACAATATATAATACAAAATATAATCTTGATTATTAAAAATCTCAAAAATACATGCATATATATATATAAATACAATACATAACACATATGAAAATAGGAATGATATAGGAAATTAAACAGTTGATGGGCCTTGAGATGCCGGTAAAGTACGTCTATTTAGCAGGCTAGAGTCTCGTTCGTTATCGGAATTAACCAGACAAATCGCTCCACCAACTAAGAACGGCCATGCACCACCACCCACCGAATCAAGAAAGAGCTCTCAATCTGTCAATCCTTCCGGTGTCCGGGCCTGGTGAGGTTTCCCGTGTTGAGTCAAATTAAGCCGCAGGCTCCACTCCTGGTGGTGCCCTTCCGTCAATTCCTTTAAGTTTCAGCTTTGCAACCATACTTCCCCCGGAACCCAAAAGCTTTGGTTTCCCGGAAGCTGCCCGCCGAGTCATCGGAGGAACTTCGGCGGATCGCTAGCTGGCATCGTTTATGGTTAGAACTAGGGCGGTATCTGATCGCCTTCGAACCTCTAACTTTCGTTCTTGATCAATCAAAACATTTTTGGCAAATGCTTTCGCTTCTGTCCGTCTTGCGACGATCCAAGAATTTCACCTCTAACGTCGCAATACGAATGCCCCCATCTGTCCGTATTAATCATTATCTCGGATATTCCGAAAACCAACAAAATAGAACCGAGATCCTATTCCATTATTCCATGCACACAATATTCAGGCAAAATTTTAGCCTGCCTTAAGCACTCTAATTTGTTCAAAGTAAACGTACCGGCCCATCTCGACACTCAATTAAGAGCACCGCAACGGGATTGCAATTGGGGGCTGTCACCGCTCTTAACGGTTAAACACTTACGATAAATTACATAATAAAAATATTTATATATAAAATGCATTAAATAAATAATAACATTAAAATATAATATTTTATATATAATCTATACCACCCACCGGTAGGACGTCCCACATAACATGCTAGTTAAACAATACGCGAGCATTGAACCAACAGTGTAGGACACAGATTCGACTACGAGCTTTTTAACCGCAACAACTTTAATATACGCTATTGGAGCTGGAATTACCGCGGCTGCTGGCACCAGACTTGCCCTCCAATGGATCCTCGTTAAAGGATTTAAAGTGTACTCATTCCGATTACGGGGCCTCGGATGAGTCCCGTATCGTTATTTTTCGTCACTACCTCCCCGTGCCGGGAGTGGGTAATTTGCGCGCCTGCTGCCTTCCTTGGATGTGGTAGCCGTTTCTCAGGCTCCCTCTCCGGAATCGAACCCTGATTCCCCGTTACCCGTTACAACCATGGTAGGCGCAGAACCTACCATCGACAGTTGATAAGGCAGACATTTGAAAGATGCGTCGCCGGTACGCTGACCGTGCGATCAGCTTAAAGTTATTCAGAGTCACCAAATTCGAAACGATGCAAATTGAAAATTTACACCGATTGGTTTTGATCTAATAAAAGCATTCCTTCCATCTCTGGTCGGAACTCTGTTTGCATGTATTAGCTCTAGAATTACCACAGTTATCCAAGTAAATGTGGGTACGATCTAAGGAACCATAACTGATATAATGAGCCTTTCGCGGTTTCACCTTAATTTGGCTTGTACTGAGACATGCATGGCTTAATCTTTGAGACAAGCATATGACTACTGGCAGGATCAACCAGGGAACTATTTGTATTTATAATATTAAATATATAATAAATATATATATGATATTTTTTTTTTTGTTTTCTTATTATAAGAAAAAAAATTTTCATATAATAATTATTAATATATAATAATATTATTATTACAATTTCATTTTAAATATCAGATGGTCTCACCCATTACTGATATAAATTTTTTTTTTTTTTTTTAATATCTCTATTGTTTTAAAATTAATAGAAAAAACATATGAGATATATATATTATTATTAATTTTTTCTTTTTTTTTTTCAAATATATATTTATTATGTCATTTATATAATTTTTTTGCTTTTACAAAAAGAAATATATAACATGTTATTCATAATAAATATTATTGAATAAAAAATAAAAAAATAAAATAATTATAATTTCTTGTCAGACCATCACCAAATGGGTCTTAAAAAATTTCAAACATTTTCTCATACTCGTCGCTAGATTGAAAGCGTCATTTATTTTTTAATTTTATTTAAAAAGTTAATTTTAAATAAAAAACGTTATAATAACACTTAATATTCTCGCTTGGTATGAGGTGAGTCAATGTAATATTATTTATAAATAATAATTTTTATATAAATTTTGTGTGCTCATATCAGAGTGTAAAGTTTAAAACTTATAACCCATGAACTTGCTTTGACCAAAAAAAAATACATAAATTTATATGTTATTCTATTTTATAATCAATAATTTAATAAAAATAAAAATATTATTGATATAAATAGATATACATATAGAGGTTTTTCTTACAAAAAATAATAATACAATATTTAATATCAAAATAATCCAAACTGATTACCATCCAGACTATTATCAATATATATAAGATTGTATTATTATTTATTTCAATACATATTTATTAAAACTGAGATAAAAATTTCATATAATAATAAATATGCATACATGTGTAAAAAAAAATTTTTAATATATATACAAAATAAACCAAACTGATTATCATCCAGTATATTTTGAATATATATAATTTTGTATATATTATGTGTATAGAAAAATTTTGGCGTGTTACTTTAATATGCATGCTATCATAACCAAAATATATTTCTTTTAACACATAATTACTATTATATATTTTTATACACTTACACCATCCATTATATATCTCAAAGACATTAAACTCGTTGCTTCAAACTCAAATTATTATTACTGACATACATTTCTATTATATATATTAAAGACATAAAACCCGTTGCTTTAAACTCAAATTATTATTACTGACATACATTTCTATTATATATATATATATTAAAGACATAAAACCCGTTGCTTTAAACTCAAATTATTATTACTGACATACATTTCTATTATATATATATATATTAAAGACATAAAACCCGTTGCTTTAAACTCAAATTATTATTACTGACATACATTTCTATTATATATATATATATTAAAGACATAAAACCCGTTGCTTTAAACTCAAATTATTATTACTGACATACATTTCTATTATATATATATATATTAAAGACATAAAACCCGTTGCTTTAAACTCAAATTATTATTACTGACATACATTTCTATTATATATATTAAAGACATAAAACCCGTTGCTTTAAACTCAAATTATTATTACTGACATACATTTCTATTATATATATATATATTAAAGACATAAAACCCGTTGCTTTAAACTCAAATTATTATTACTGACATATACTATACTATATATATATCTCAAAGACATTAAACTATTTTAATATCTAAAAATAAAATTTTATATCTAAAAATTAAAATTTAAATACATTTATATAGCTTATATAGCAAAAATACATTTTATTCACAATTTCAAACTCATATTATCATTTTACTACCGATAACCATACTCTATACAACATATGACACATATACAATATATTCAATTTATTATAAA
>NW_025408182.1:35000-37500 GCF_905475395.1 Chrysoperla carnea
CGATGAAAAAATATTTTATTCCCAATGACTTGCGTACATGCTAGACTCCTTGGTCCGTGTTTCAAGACGGGTCCTGAAAGTACCCAAAGCTATATCGTCGCTGACAGATAAATTTTTAATAAAAAAAAAAAAAAAAAAAATGAACCAGTTCATTATCATACACCTACTGACAGTTAAATAGTATCATATAACGGCATAAAATCCGTATATATAATATGTTTTAATAAAAAAAAACCTATTTATACTCGTGGTGGATCTGAACGCGTTAATAACGCGGCTCAATATCAATTTATAATTAATACCATCAAACAATTAATCAAGAAACATAGGCATTTAACATACACAAAATATTATCCAAAAAAATAATATTGTACATTAATCAACGCACCAATGCCTATAGATTAATATTTAATGGGTCGCAACGTCCTACAAGATGAGAAGTGCATACCTCGTTATCATACAATTAACAATATACAGCAGTGCATATATTTTTACTAAAATACAAAATTCCTAATAAAAATTTTTTGTCACATGCTAGTACAAATTGGTTGATTAACGATAAAAAGTAAATGAATCTCATCTTTCGACCTTTCGGGTTTCTCAGGTTTACCCCTGAACGGTTTTTACGTACTCTTTAACTCTCTCTTCAAAGTTCTTTTCAACTTTCCCTCACGGTACTTGTTCGCTATCGGTCTCGTGGTAATATTTAGCCTTAGATGGAGTTTACCACCCACTTAGAGCTGCACTCTCAAGCAACCCGACTCTAAGGAAAGATTCACCTATCATCAATAATAATCACTACGGGCCTGGCACCCTCTATGGGTATATGGCCCCATTCAAGATGGACTTGGATGTATTATATAACAATAGGTTTATATTGAATCTTCCTAAACACTACATTCCCCAAGTGTCTGTTTATCAGCCACGGGGTTCAGTGCTGGGCTTATCCCTGTTCGCTCGCCGCTACTAAGGGAATCCTAGTTAGTTTCTTTTCCTCCGCTTAATAATATGCTTAAATTCAGCGGGTAATCTCACCTACTCTGAGGTCGTAAAAGTTTTTAGAAGTATTAAAACAAAAATTTTTTTATATATTATGTTTTTGTTATATTTTATAAGTAAACAATTTTCTTAATTATTCATACTCAAATTTTTTTTATATTATTATATAATATTATTTTTATATTTATCTAAAGAGAAGAAAATAAAAAATAAATAATTATATATATTAATTTTTTTCGAGTATATTGAAAATTTTATTACAAATAAAATATTCCATAACAAAATATTAATATATAATATTTTTGTTTATTCTTCTTTATTTAATATTTTAAAAATATATTATTAATATCATTTATTATTAATATTATTATTAACATAAAGTTTTATAATATTATATATAAATGATAAAAAATAATATTGATATATTAATTTAAAAATGTCGACAAATAATAAAAAATATATAAATTTTAAATGCTATTAAAAACATTTTATATTTATTTTTTTCTTATATTTGGCGTAAAACATTCATATATAAATAATTTTACATTTCTTTTATAAAAATTTTATTATCAATTTATAATTAAATATGAAAAAATAAATTTTCTTTTTTAATTATTGATCAATTTCTTTTTCATAAAAAAAATTTTATGTAAAATAATCTTTTATTATATTATAATATAATGTATACGACCCTCAGCCAGATGTGGTCCGGGAACAGTATCCAAGGACCGCAATGTGCGTTCGAAATGTCAATGTTCATGTGTCCTGCAGTTCACAAGTTGACGCGCAATTAGCTGCGTTCTTCATCGACCCACGAGCCAAGTGATCCACCGTCCAGGGTAATCTTTTAAATTTTAAATGTAAGTATTATTATTAATAATAATCTTTATTTTTAATATAAAAAATAAAATTATTAATTTATATATATCTTTATAAATTCTTTTAAAATAAAAAAATTTTTCTAGAATATAAATTATATATTTTATTTTAAATATATATATATAAATTAAAGATATTATGGTATTAATAAATATATACATAACATTTTTGATATTTTTGTTAGTGCTAGCTAGATATAATAATTAATATTTGGTATATTTTATAGAAATGTATTTATTTTTTTTTTTATAAATTATTTTCTACATAAAAATATATATAATATTAATATGGTACAAAACAAATGGATTTGTTTTTTAACATAATAACTTTTAATAAAAAAAAAGAAATATCAAGACAAAATATAAAGAAATTTAAATTTAAAATAAATTTTATTCTTTAAAAAATTTTATCTTGTGTTTTCTTTATTTTTATTATATAACATAGAAAAATAAAAATATAGATTATATCAATTATAATCTTATTTTATTTTTCTTAATAGAGATTATATACATATAAACAAATAATTTCAATATATTCTATTTTTAATTTCACTTTTTTTTATAAGAGAAATTATTTATAGATTTTATTAATAATTATTGTTTAATAATAATAATAATAATAT